>NW_026733451.1:37500-120840 GCF_028476545.2 Physella acuta
CTGACCTCTCATCATTTTGGCTATCACTGCTACTTTAATATATAACATAGAAAAAAAAATTCGGAAAAAAAAAATGTGTGACGGCTTTTACACTTTGCCCGCTAATCAATTTAATCATTATCATGAAAAATGTATGACCCTCCACGACTTCCCTACAAATGTCGCGTCACTCGTCAGCCTAGCTACAATACCCAAGTTGCACATTTTAAAAGCAAAAATCATGAATGAAAGTATTAACTGAAACTAATCATGTATGATCACATTTTATTTTCCTAGGACTGACAATTGAATGGGGTCTTACACGAGCCCTTTAAAAGTATGAAATAAAATACCCCAAACAATTTTTAAAAAAATGTTATTTCACATTTTCTTACCCCCCCCCCCCCCCCCCCCACTTTCTTTTGGTTCCTCATCAAACATGGTCACGGTGATTTCATTTATGCCCAACCACTCACATTGCTTTGTTCCAACCGTTGTTCTGATCACTATTTAATGCAATCGTTTTATCGTAATGTATCTTGATCACGTTCACTTTTTATAACCTGAATTGTGTTTCAGAAGATACTGAGGCTTTCTATGAGATCAAAGGACTCATCACACAAAAACCCTGGCCTCTGCCGCCGGTTTACCCCCCACCCCCACAACCTCGGTACAACAGCACCCTCCTAGGTTTGACTATACTACTGGTGGGGTCGGTGATTATAGCTGTGATGGTTGCGCTCACATGCTACCTAAAGCCTGTCCACATAGTGGCTACCATAGGTAGTTTTATTAGTGGCTACCATAGGTAGTTTTATTAGTGGCTACCATAGGTAGTTTTATTAGTGGCTACCATAGGTAGTTTTATTAGTGGCTACCATAGGTATTTTTATTAGTAGCTACCATAGGTAGTTTTATTAGTGGCTACCATAGGTAGTTTTATTAGTGGCTACCATAGGTAGTTTTATTAGTGGCTACCATAGGTAGTTTTATTAGTAGCTACCATAGGTAGTTTTATTAGTAGCTACCATAGGTAGTTTTATTAGTAGCTACCATAGGTATTTTTATTAGTGGCTACCATAGGTAGTTTTATTAGTAGCTACCATAGGTAGTTTTATTAGTGGCTACCATAGGTAGTTTTATTAGTGGCTACCATAAGTAGTTTTATTAGTGGCTACCATAGGTAGTTTTATTAGTGGCTACCATAGGTAGTTTTATTAGTGGCTACCATAGATATTTTTATTAGTGGCTACCATAGGTATTTTTATTAGTGGCTACCATAGGTAGTTTTATTAGTGGCTACCATAGATAGTTTTATTAGTGGCTACCATAGGTATTTTTATTAGTGGCTACCATAGGTAGTTTTATTAGTAGCTACCATAGGTAGTTTTATTAGT
This sequence comes from Physella acuta, assembly GCF_028476545.2. Lineage (NCBI taxonomy): Eukaryota > Metazoa > Mollusca > Gastropoda > Physidae > Physella > Physella acuta. Next base: position 38,877 of record NW_026733451.1, read on the forward strand.
AGCTACCATAGGTAGTTTTATTAGTGGCTACCATAGGTAGTTTTATTAGTGGCTACCATAGGTAGTTTTATTAGTGGCTACCATAGGTAGTTTTATTAGTGGCTACCATAGGTAGTTTTATTAGTGGCTACCATAGGTAGTTTTATTAGTGGCTACCATAGGTAGTTTTATTAGTGGCTACCATAGGTAGTTTTATTAGTAGCTACAATAGGTAGTTTTATTAGTAGCTACCATAGGTAGTTTTATTAGTGGCTACCATAGGTATTTTTATTAGTGGCTACCATAGGTAGTTTTATTAGTAGCTACCATAGGTAGTTTTATTAGTAGCTACCATAGGTAGTTTTATTAGTAGCTACCATAGGTAGTTTTATTAGTGGCTACCATAGGTATTTTTATTAGTGGCTACCATAGGTAGTTATATTAGTGGCTACCATAGGTAGTTTTATTAGTAGCTACCATAGGTAGTTTTATTAGTGGCTACCATAGGTAGTTTTATTAGTGGCTACCATAGGTAGTTTTATTAGTAGCTACCATAGGTAGTTTTATTAGTAGCTACCATAGGTAGTTTTATTAGTGGCTACCATAGGTATTTTTATTAGTGGCTACCATAGGTAGTTTTATTAGTAGCTACCATAGGTAGTTTTATTAGTGGCTACCATAGGTATTTTTATTAGTGGCTACCATAGGTAGTTTTATTAGTAGCTACCATAGGTAGTTTTATTAGTGGCTACCATAGGTAGTTTTATTAGTGGCTACCATAGGTAGTTTTATTAGTGGCTACCATAGGTAGTTTTATTAGTGGCTACCATAGGTAGTTTTATTAGTGGCTACCATAGGTATTTTTATTAGTGGCTACCATAGGTATTTTTATTAGTGGCTACCATAGGTAGTTTTATTAGTGGCTACCATAGGTAGTTTTATTAGTGGCTACCATAGGTAGTTTTATTAGTGGCTACCATAGGTAGTTTTATTAGTAGCTACCATAGGTAGTTTTATTAGTAGCTACCATAGGTAGTTTTATTAGTGGCTACCATAGGTATTTTTATTAGTGGTTGCCATAGGTAGTTTTATTAGTGGCTACCATAGGTATTTTTATTAGTGGCTACCATAGGTAGTTTTATTAGTGGCTACCATAGATAGTTTTATTAGTGGCTACCATAGGTATTTTTATTAGTGGCTACCATAGGTATTTTTATTAGTGGCTACCATAGGTAGTTTTATTAGTGGCTACCATAGGTAGTTTTATTAGTGGCTACCATAGGTAGTTTTATTAGTGGCTACCATAGGTAGTTTTATTAGTAGCTACCAAAGGTATTTTTATTAGTGGCTACCATAGGTATTTTTATTAGTGGCTACCATAGGTAGTTTTATTAGTGGCTACCATAGGTAGTTTTATTAGTGGCTGCCATAGGTAGTTTTATTAGTGGCTACCATAGGTAGTTTTATTAGTAGCTACCATAGGTAGTTTTATACCATAGGTATTTTTATTAGTGGCTACCATAGGTAGTTTTATTAGTAGCTACCATAGGTAGTTTTATTAGTGGCTATCATAGGTAGTTTTATTAGTGGCTACCATAGGTAGTTTTATTAGTGGCTACCATAGGTAGTTTTATTAGTGGCTACCATAGGTAGTTTTATTAGTGGCTACCATAGGTAGTTTTATTAGTGGCTACCATAGGTAGTTTTATTAGTGGCTACCATAGGTATTTTTATTAGTGGCTACCATAGGTATTTTTATTAGTGGCTACCATAGGTAGTTTTATTAGTGGCTACCATAGGTAGTTTTATTAGTGGCTACCATAGGTAGTTTTATTAGTGGCTACCATAGGTAGTTTTATTAGTAGCTACCATAGGTAGTTTTATTAGTAGCTACCATAGGTAGTTTTATTAGTGGCTACCATAGGTATTTTTATTAGTGGCTGCCATAGGTAGTTTTATTAGTGGCTAACATAGGTATTTTTATTAGTGGCTACCATAGGTAGTTTTATTAGTGGCTACCATAGATAGTTTTATTAGTGGCTACCATAGGTATTTTTATTAGTGGCTACCATAGGTATTTTTATTAGTGGCTACCATAGGTAGTTTTATTAGTGGCTACCATAGGTAGTTTTATTAGTGGCTGCCATAGGTAGTTTTATTAGTGGCTACCATAGGTAGTTTTATTAGTAGCTACCATAGGTAGTTTTATTAGTGGCTACCATAGGTATTTTTATTAGTGGCTACCATAGGTAGTTTTATTAGTAGCTACCATAGGTAGTTTTATTAGTGGCTACCATAGGTAGTTTTATTAGTGGCTACCATAGGTAGTTTTATTAGTGGCTACCATAGGTAGTTTTATTAGTGGCTACCATAGGTAGTTTTATTAGTGGCTACCATAGGTAGTTTTATTAGTGGCTACCATAGGTAGTTTTATTAGTGGCTACCATAGGTATTTTTATTAGTGGCTACCATAGGTATTTTTATTAGTGGCTACCATAGGTAGTTTTATTAGTGGCTACCATAGGTAGTTTTATTAGTGGCTACCATAGGTAGTTTTATTAGTAGCTACCATAGGTAGTTTTATTAGTAGCTACCATAGGTAGTTTTATTAGTGGCTACCATAGGTATTTTTATTAGTGGCTGCCATAGGTAGTTTTATTAGTGGCTACCATAGGTATTTTTATTAGTGGCTACCATAGGTAGTTTTATTAGTGGCTACCATAGATAGTTTTATTAGTGGCTACCATAGGTATTTTTATTAGTGGCTACCATAGGTAGTTTTATTAGTAGCTACCATAGGTAGTTTTATTAGTGGCTACCATAGGTAGTTTTATTAGTGGCTACCATAGGTAGTTTTATTAGTGGCTACCATAGGTAGTTTTATTAGTGGCTACCATAGGTAGTTTTATTAGTGGCTACTATAGGTAGTTTTATTAGTGGCTACCATAGGTAGTTTTATTAGTGGCTACCATAGGTATTTTTATTAGTGGCTACCATAGGTAGTTTTATTAGTGGCTACCATAGGTAGTTTTATTAGTAGCTACCATAGGTAGTTTTATTAGTGGCTACCATAGGTAGTTTTATTAGTGGCTACCATAAGTAGTTTTATTAGTGGCTACCATAGGTAGTTTTATTAGTGGCTACCATAGGTAGTTTTATTAGTGGCTACCATAGATATTTTTATTAGTGGCTACCATAGGTATTTTTATTAGTGGCTACCATAGGTAGTTTTATTAGTGGCTACCATAGGTAGTTTTATTAGTGGCTACCATAGGTAGTTTTATTAGTGGCTACCATAGATAGTTTTATTAGTGGCTACCATAGGTATTTTTATTAGTGGCTACCATAGGTAGTTTTATTAGTAGCTACCATAGGTAGTTTTATTAGTAGCTACCATAGGTAGTTTTATTAGTGGCTACCATAGGTATTTTTATTAGTGGCTACCATAGGTAGTTTTATTAGTGGCTACCATAGGTAGTTTTATTAGTGGCTACCATAGGTAGTTTTATTAGTGGCTACCATAGGTAGTTTTATTAGTGGCTACCATAGGTAGTTTTATTAGTAGCTACCATAGGTAGTTTTATTAGTAGCTACCATAGGTAGTTTTATTAGTGGCTACCATAGGTATTTTTATTAGTGGCTACCATAGGTAGTTTTATTAGTGGCTACCATAGGTAGTTTTATTAGTGGCTACCATAGGTAGTTTTATTAGTGGCTACCATAGGTAGTTTTATTAGTGGCTACCATAGGTAGTTTTATTAGTGGCTACCATAGGTAGTTTTATTAGTGGCTACCATAGGTAGTTTTATTAGTGGCTACCATAGGTATTTTTATTAGTGGATGCCATAGGTAGTTTTATTAGTGGCTACCATAGGTAGTTTTATTAGTGGCTACCATAGGTAGTTTTATTAGTGGCTACCATAGGTATTTTTATTAGTGGCTACCATAGGTAGTTTTATTAGTGGATGCCATAGGTAGTTTTATTAGAATATTGCGTTACGTAAAATGAAAATTAAGATTTTAGGATATGTTTCTCGCCAAGAATATTCCATATTCCGTTTAAACCAATTTTTTTTATTTAACAGAAAACTTGGTTAAACCAATTTATTTTTTATTTAACAGACATAACTTGGTTAAACCAATTTTCTGAATCAAGACATACCTTGGTCAAACCGATATTCCGATTTAACAGGCATAAATTAGTTAAACAAATTTTCTAAATCAACAGACATACATTTTAGAAACAGTTTTGTGATTTAACAGTTTTTTTGACATTTAGCAGAAATACACTGGATAAACCATCTTTTTGGATGAACAGACATACATTGGTTTACTGAAAAATACTAATGTAATTAATGTATCTCTATGTAAACATGTTTCACTGGACATCCTTTTAAATCCAATAAAATCCATTTGCTTTCCCCACAGATCCGGATAAAGTCGACGACTTCATTGGTAAGTCGGCGTAGAAGGTAAATGCTTGCTATTTGTGGAACGTGCTAAAAGTGTACTACACAAAAAGTAAAACATGCTGACCCACACTACCCAAAACAACATTATATAATATTCCCTTAGATAGCCCCATCTTATTATATTAATCGCAATTCTAGGAACCAACTTCCCTCCACAACAACTTTCCACCGCAACAAAATTTCCCCAAAACCACTTTCCACCGCAACAAATTCCCCCATAACCACTTTATCCCGCAAGCACCTTACCCTAACACCACTTCCCCCCACCCACCAGCCAGAGGCGTATCCAGGTTTTCGTTGTAGGGGGAGCGAAAAGAACTAAAAAAGGCGCCGAATTTTTAACACGTTCTATACACGTGTATTATATATATATATAATTACTAGCTGTATGTCATTACTTCGCTATGATGTAAAATAAATTGAAAGTAGCGCTCTGAAGAAATAAGAAAAAACACACAATGTAGGCCGAAAAAACAAAAATTGCATAAATCTAAAAAAAAAAAAAATCTACACACACTACAACCAAAAACAGTGAACGTAACACAATATGTTTTGTAATTCTTGTAAACAAATTTCTTACATAATAATTCCTGGAAAATTATTTAGGACAAGTGAAATAGGGGAAATAATGACCCTCTTAATATAGATATGTATATATCTACACATTTAATTATAAATGTCAAAACAAATAAATAATTACTTTAGAATATAATCAAATTGCTTAACACTATTCGTGTTTACAAAATGTTTTTGTCTATAATCATAATTTAATATACCGTCATAATAAATGCTAAAGTATTACAGCATAATGAAAGTTTTTAAAATCAGAGTTGGTATAAAACCACTCTTTTCGATATATTAGAAAAACATTCGGAATAAAAGCCTACATTTAACTAAATATCGATCTTTTAGTTCATATCGTATATTTTTAATTAACTACTGCTTCTTTGTGTTCTTTAAAGATCATTTTTAACATAGTGATAGCTATGGGTTAGATCACTATATTGATCACACATCTTTTTACTGGTAATTGCAAAAACAATATTCACAGAGTTTTACGTTTAAAAAGCTAGTTTTTTTTTGGCGGCATGGTACTTTGGTACATCGCTACGCGTTTTTCTACATGTACTTAACAGATCAGTTCGGGGTGGGTTGCGGGGGGGGGGGGGGGTCAACTTCATTCACCACTGTCCGGTCACTTTAGGTCAATTATCCAACCCAGTTTATACCTAGGTGTGACATTAATGTCGCTCTACACAATTGTGGTAGTGAGGTGTGTGTGGGGGGCAGTAGCGTAGCGAGGGGGGGGGGGGACATATGTCCCCGGGCGCCGAGCTTAGAGGGCGCCAAAATGGGTTGGAAAAATAAATTGAAAGGTTGAGGGGAGTGCAAATTGAAAGTTTGAAGGGGGGTGCAAATCAAAATCTCGAGGGGGGGGGGGTCCAAATCGAAATCTCGAGGGGGGTGCAAATCGAAAAGTTTGTCCCCGGGCGCCGGGAAGGACCGCTACGCCTCTGGTGTGGGGGGGGGGAGATAACCAACTCAGAGTGAACATAGCGTCAGTTTTTAGATGACTTTTCTAAACATACATATATATTACACAAATATATATTACACAAATATATATTACAGAAATAGATTTAAATACGTAGCAGTGGTATTATGACAATATTTTGTTTTTACAGAGGGGTCCATGGGGGAGGGTGTTGTAACTGTTTCATATAATTTGTAATCGTAATCACTATCGCCCAAACTGTAAGAATACTACTGCTTCATCAGTTGTATTTGTTTCTGTATTGTAATTTTTTTTAAATTAATCACACGATTCAAACTGTATATATAAGGTGATTATGTGTGAAGTTTTATGTATAACATTTTCTAATTCAATTATTCGTAAGCAAATACATTATACAGTTGCCTTAAATTTAACACCCCTCTTGCCAAGTGGTAATACTCGTAGAGGTTTTTTAAACATTGCAATGCATCGTAATAGTTATTTTTAGAATGGCAAACTGATGCAGCTGTTAATACGTGTTGTAAACGTAGACACTACTAGACTAGTACAATAATGCTTAATTGCTGCATGAAAAGAAATCTTGTGATTTACATAGATGTGCCGACCAAAAATATTTTTTTAACAAATATCATTGTTTAAAACTTTAAGTTTAAAAAGTTTCCAAAAAGGCGCCACTTTGCTGAAAATGGCCAGAGGGGGAGCGGCCGCTCCCCCTGCTCCCCCCCTGCGTACGCTACTGCCACCAGCCATCTCCCACACGCAATCACCTTCCCTCACAACCACCCTCCGTCCACAAATACCTTACCGACACAAACGACTTCATTACGCTGTTCGTTACTGAAGCAATGTTTGGATTTCTAAAACCAATTAGTATTTTGTATCCTATTAATTCCTGTGTTCTAACTAGCAGCTCTTTAATGGTAGACACATTAATTTAATAGACTGATTTATTTCAGGTGTAACTTTGTCATTTAAGCTAGTATCAATTCTAGTTCTTTGTTGGCTTGTGCTATTTAAAACATAATTGCTTAGGTAGTCTATTTAAGGTCACATGGACCTTCAGGTTAAAAAAAATGGAACTTTACTTCAGTTATATTATTACTTGTTTCCATACTACGAACAACAAGAGATACAAACATTATTAGACAGAATGAAATGAAGAGCTTCACGTTTTTCCAGTAGCGTAGCGAGGGGGCGGGGGGCGGCGGGGGGGCGCCAAATTGAAAGTTTGAGGGGGGGGGGGTGCAAATGAAAAGTTCGAGGGGGGGGGGGGTGCAAATCGAAAATTTGCTCCCAAGGGGGCGCCAAATTGAAAGTATGTCCCCGGGCGCCGGGAAGGGTCGCTACGCCTCTGCTTTTTTCGCACCAGTGATGTTTTTCTTACAGCTAACCGAGCGAGTCGACAACTGAGAGTGATAGACGGGCTCGACGATAATGAAACCGCCGACAATGATGATGATGAAGATGACGATGAAGACGTTGAAGATGAAGATTATGATGATGAAGATGATGATGAAGATAGCGAGGATGATGCTACAAATACTGATACTAATTCTGATGAGACAAATACAACTTATGCTACTAATACTACCGATGCTACTGATGATACTGAGGAAAGCAAGGATAGCGAATTATCCTAAGCCTGTTAATAAGTTCGTTCACCGGGTATCAGTGGGTTTAAAATTAAATTATTTATATATATATATATATATATATATATATATATATATATATATATATATCTATATATATACTGAACATAAAACCCATTTTTACTATAGTGTTAAAATAGTAGGAATGAGTTGTTCTTTTCACTTTATAAATTGCAATTTAAATGCTTAGTTATAGATTTCAGCATAAAGGCAGATAAACAAATGATCTTACAGAAACTACTGTAGGTGTATGACATTTTTATCATTGGGTCGTAAATAAATAAGGTGTTACAGTAGGGTTACCTCGACCAGTGTGTAGTTCTGGTCATTGGATGACTGGTTCGAGCTTTGTGAACAAAAAAAAGAGATGTATTGCTGTAACGTCTAAAAAAATAATATATTTTGTATATGGATTGTTTTTTTAAGTTCTAGCGTGTCTTTACGCTCGTCTTTAAATGCCATTGATTAGATAGACATAACCAAAGCTATATACATAATGTTAAGTTGTTTTTTTAAATAAATACTACGATTATGATTTTAATTTAGTTGATTCATAGCGTTTGAAAACATCACGAGTTTTGTTTAAAAATATGGCTTCTCATACCTATAAGGAATATGTATTAAACTAGTGTTTTTTTTTTTAATTCATGAACACTTAAAACTGCAAGTGTTTTGATTGGAGAGAGTTAAGATATTTTATTTTTAACGACATTTTTTAAAAAAAAAAACCCTCTAGAAGGCTACTAAAACACTGTTTAAACATCATTAATGTTGAAGTGTTTGCTTATTTATGTGTTAGTTTTATATACTTAATACATATTTGATTATTTTTGTTGGAGTAGAACGCGATGAGTGGTTGGACGTTATAGTTTTTTGGGTTGCAATTAAATATGTATAAAAGAGTATAACAACGTACAACAAATGATTGTCATTCCATTTTAATGAATTCAGAAAACGGGGTCTTTTTCATCATGTATTTTGTTTCGCTTTTGCAATCGTTCATAATGCATGCCTATTATCATTTTATTTAAGCATACATTATAATGTTTATTTGTTTTAACTTATTAATTTTTTAAAAAATAACGTTGACAATTTAAAACATGGACATTTTTACGTTCATTTGCAACTTTAGATATTTTGATTGACTAGAAGAGATATGCTTGTTGTTTTGAATATTTGAATATTACTTTAATCCAGTCTAACACTGGCTACCCACTATATTGTTTAAAACCTTTTCTTCATGGTTTTGGGAGGATATTACAAAAGCTAGATTTATTTTTCACATTCACAGTAATACAATTTTATATGCTCACATGTTTTTCGTTTCTTTACCAAGGGTCATAATGTATTAACTGTCAAATATTCGTAAATAGCAATGAGAATTTTTAAATTTGGTATTATTTCTCAAGCAGGATAAAAAAAAAACTATCATTAATTAGTATCGACCTCTTTTGGTTTTTACATAACAGAACACGCAATTAATATGCTTACAGTACTAAATAATCGATGTCCAACTTTTAAAGCAATAATTAGTATTTCAGAAACAATACTTGTATTAATAGTCTTTATTTACAATAATTTTTTATAGACGTTCAACATAAATTATGTCTGCTATTTATGAGCATCGCTTGTAGAATGTGCAGCATAGGTGTACTTTGAAGACTCATAAAATTACGAGGGTTAGGGTTAAAATTTGGGGTTTGGGATTAGAGTTAGGGTTAGGCATTGGGTTTAGGGATTAGGGTTAGGTTTATGGTTAGGGATTAAGATAGATCAAAAGACATTAGACCTACATAACAGTAGGCCTTCATATTGCATAAATAATGGAGTTACAGAATCACACCAACAAAAAAACTGTTTCTCTCTGATTAGTCAGTACACCAATAGCTTCTTTAAACTATTTGTGGAGACACAAATAGCCGTAGCCTTAAAAAAGGAGGCGATTTGCTAAAACTGAAATTTGCAAGCATTTCGTATATTTTTTTATTAAATTCGATATATTCAATATTTATCCTGTTCAGTTAATATATTTGAGAAAACAATTCAATTTTAAAAAATCAAAATTACATTTTAAGTGTGATTTGACAGAAAGGGGGGTGGGGGTGGGTGGGTTAGCGGGGGAGAGGGGGGTGGGGCATTTTCTGATGAAATAATTAATATAAAAAACTAATTTTTTGTCTGGCATGTTTGCACAATCAACTTGCTCCCTTACATTTTGAACTTTACTAAAATAAATGTTTACTTTTGAAGTTTTGACATAATTTTAAGCTTGTAATTTAATTATTAAGCTCAAAAGATGTTAAGTGTTTAGATGCGTGTTTTTTTTTCGAAAGTTAAAACGTGATTATAAATGAAACAAATTAAAGATTTATTTTCTCTTCAATTTGCGTTTTAAAAGGTTGTATTTTGCCTGAATAATTTTTATGCAAGATTAAATTTTATCCTTATTAAAATTTACTACTGTGTAGATAGTTGTTGTGTGCTTTTATTTTCCGTATTTTAATTTATCCCCATTGATTTTAAAGTGTAAGTTTATAAACTGGCGAAGTGGACGGAAAAGATAACATTTTATGACCCTATTAATTAAAAAATAATCTCACAATAAAACCCTAACAAGCTCTCTATGAAAAGTTTTATATCCGTCATCATATTGTATTAGGCATCATTGGAAAGCTGGATTTCTCATTTGAAGGCTTTGATAGAAAAATGTTTGGTAAATAATATTCACATTTTGAAACTATTGAATACTAAAAAGTGTATGATTTTTTAGACCTTGTAAAATTCTTATTATTAGCTATTTCAAAAAGTTGTCGTGACAAAAGTTTAATAAATACTGAAATATAAGCCTTTTGAATGTGATTGCTATAAGTGTATAAATAAACAGGCGTAGCATTTTTAAAAGTTACAAACAATTTAAAATGGCGGAGGTTTTTTAGGGTTTCCATGACAACCAAACTTGTTTTCAACCCTTTTTTGGCTGTTTAATACTTACTTTCATGTGCCAAACATGGTAAACATATTCAAAACGCTTTAGATCTTAAACTGTAAAAAAATAGAAAAAAAACGAAGCATATCTCCTTAATTTTATTTGTAGCTCAGCGTCTAAAGTCTTTTTCGTGCTGTCAGTCCGTTTACTCTCCTCCATTTTTACGATTTCACCTAGGGATCAAAGTTCGAATCTTGTGTGTGTTCAAACCCAGGCCCCCAATTGTTACACTTTACTTTTTATTATGGCTTTGTTGTGACAGGCAGTGGCGTAGCCAGGATCGTCTCAAGGGGGGGGGGTCCAATTTTTACCCGGGGACAAACTTTCGATTTGCACCCCCCCCCCCTCAAAATTTCGATTTGCACCCCCCTCAAACTTTCGATTTGCACCCCCCCCCCCCCGTCATACTTTCGATTTGCACCCCCCCTTAAACATTCGATTTGCACCCCCCCCCCTCAAACGTTCGATTTGCACCCCCCACCCCTCTTCAAACTTTCGATTTGCACCCCCCCCCTTATACTTTTTATATATATACCGAGGGGTCTATGGGGGGGGGTTATGACCCCCCCTACCCCCCCCCCCCCCGCCTACGCCACTGGTGACAGGTGCACCGAGATCAAATATAGCACAGTTCCACTTGGTTTAGTAGGTTATTTTGGGCTCGTTCGGGCTATGTGTAACAATAGTAAATAAAGTACAATCCACACAAAAATATTTCTCCAACTGCAGTAATTAATGTCAGTCAATGAGCCTAGGAATAGTTTCATTCCGCTAATGGGTAAAGGGAAATAATTCACTTACGTTTAAAAATAACTGACGTGTCTCCCCTTGATGTGTACAATGTTTTTAAGGGGTCATCCGTTTATGACGTCCAAAAATAAATTGGGATTTTAGACTCCTCCCTCTCGCCCAACTCCATACGCGTCCGCTTTCGACGAGCCCCCCTCCCCCCCCCCCCCACCCCCCAATGTAAACGTCCAAATTTTTTTTTAAATCTCTCAAAACATACTGCCAAATTACTAATTCAATTGCATGCATTATGTACCTGGCTATGCTATAAATTTGATATATTTGGCAATGTGTTGAAAAAATAAGTATATTTTGAACGACTTAAGCACATGCGACATGCACTGTATTTTAAATTTCTAATTTTAACGTGATTATTTTACGTGTATTACTTGAAATAAATAACAAGATCTACGTCGTCTTGGGCTTAGACACAAAATAATGATGTAGGCCTAATATGATTTGGTTGCACGATTTATCAGGGAGGCCTAGAACTATGTGTTTTTCAACTTATGTAACCATTCTTTGAAATGCTTTTAAAAAAACTTGAAATACGGTGGATTGTTTTAGAAAATTGCTCTCGCGCTTCAGATGGTATTTTATTCAACACGAGTACAGGCGATTTAATTCATACATTTTACATGCATTTTTTTTTTACATTTCAATTTTTTTTAAATTTTAGAATTTTAAAATTATTTTTCAACTTGACCCGGAACCCCCCCCCCCCCCCCCCCCCCACACACACACACACACACATGACAAGCGGTCACAGAAGTCGTTTTATTACGGATGACCCCTAAGATAATCTATCAAGGGAAACTACTGGCTTTATTAAAATCTCTTGGCAAAGCAGCTTTATGGCCCCTTCTAAATCAGACTCTAACCTTACATACTCTCTCCCCTTGGTAGTAAACTGTTGAACTTTATCACGAAATTATCACCAAATTTAAATCACCAAATCTGTTTTCATAAACCTTATTTTGCCATTCAAGGCTAACAGTGTACGTTTCCCATTGAATTATTGTAATTTTGTGTTTCAGTGTAAAATATTTTGTAAATATTTTAATAATATTCCAGACTTATACATTCACACTTTGTGACTCTTCTTAAAATTGAAAATTATACCTGTCGAGTTCTCCTCTCTAAAGAATATATTTAAACGAGTGCCGGGGGTCGGCGTGGTCAAGTCGGTAAAGCTCATGGTTGCTAAACCGAAAAGTCTCGAGTTCGAACCCTTGGGCAGATGAGGCTCGTTAGCTGGGGACAGCCACTCTTCTATGAGAGACAAATCCAAAATCAAACAACTGCTGCCTTGTAGTTTGTTCTTGGTTGGACAAAGGCTATGGAAGCAAATCCAAAAAGAAAAGCAGGCTGAAATCGGAGTCATGGTTGATAAATTCGAAAAAAGTCTCGAGTTCAAACCCTCTTGCAGATAAGGCTCGATCCCTCCCAACACTAAAATTAAGAACGAAGAGGAAGAAGAAACGAATGCCATGATCATTGTAGGCGGATGTGTCCACACTACCACTTACACGCCAAACGGGCGTCGTATATTGAAAATAACCGCTTACACCACAGCATATCCTCATCATTATCTTTATGTGACGTGTTCCTATAAAAAGATAATATGTAGGACCAAAGAATAAAGAGAAAGAGAGAGTGAGATTGTCCTCCCCTTGAAAGTGGTGTGCTATGAGGGAGAAGTGGATAAGTTGTGTGGTGGGAACACAGTGTCAGTTCTTCTCATTTCTTGTAGTGAAAATTAAAAGTGAATAGAATATTATTATAAATTATTATTAAAATATTATATTATTATCGTCATTGATTGTATTTGTCACGTGGTTGTCTAAAATGAAATGTGTAGGCACTGAGAAAGAGAAGAAGTGTGTGAGAGTGGCCTCCCCTTGAAAACCGAGTCCTTTGAAGGAAGTGTGTGAACGCGAGAGTCTCTCGAGAAATGTGTGATGTCAACACAGTTTGTGAGGGTGTCAGGATCTCAAAAAATTCACAACCAACACGATTGAGGCTAGTTATCACAGTATCCTTTATTTTCTCTTAAACGCGCCACCTAGTCCCACATCAACCTGTCTGCTTTCACTCCAACTTTCAACTGTCCTCCGCATTCATTCCTACACACCACCTTTCTCCCGCTCACAACACAGCCACTGTCACCCGACCAGTCGCTTCCCTTGTACCCTCGTTCACTCCGTACAACAACATACACGTCAACACATCCGGCCTCGCGTCTCACTACATGATACATACACACACGCAGTGATCCGTTCCACGTATTCACCTTTCATACATATTACATCACCACAGTGAAGTAATATTCGCAGGTAACAAAGACGGTGATGTAATATTCGCGTGTATCAAAGATGGTGAGGTAATATGCTCATGTAACAAAGATGGAGAGATAAAATGAACATGTAATAAAGATTATAAGGTAATATTTACATTTAACAAACATGGTGAGATAATATTCACATGTTAAAAAGATGGTGAGGTAATATTCGAATATATCAAAGATGGTGAGGTAATCTGCACATGTAACAAAGATGGTGAAGTAATATTCACATGACACTACACTGGAGTAAAACAAACCTGACGATCGTTGTGTCATCTACAAAATCACAATCTGTGACCAGCCCACCTACCTGACCAAAATCACAATCTGTGACCAGCCCACCTACCTGACCAAAATCACAATCTGTGACCAGCCCACCTACTTGACCAAAATCACGTGATCTGTGACCAGCCCACCTACCTGACCAAAATCACAATCTGTGACCAGCCCACCTACCTGACCAAAATCACAATCTGTGACCAGCCCACCTACCTGACCAAAATCACAATCTGTGACCAGCCCACCTACCTGACCAAAATCACAATCCGTGACCAGCCCACCTACCTGACCAAAATCACGTGACCAGCCCACCTACCTGACCAAAATCACGTGATCTGTGACCAGCCCACCTACCTGACCAAAATCACAATCTGTGACCAGCCCACCTACCTGACCAAAATCACAATCTGTGACCAGCCCACCTACCTGACCAAAATCACAATCTGTGACCAGCCCACCTACCTGACCAAAATCACAATCTGTGACCAGCCCACCTACCTGACCAAAATCACAATCTGTGACCAGCCCACCTACCTGACCAAAATCACAATCTGTGACCAGCCCACCTACCTGACCAAAATCACAATCTGTGACCAGCCCACCTACCTGACCAAAATCACAATCCGTGACCAGCCCACCTACCTGACCAAAATCACAATCTGTGACCAGCCCACCTACCTGACCAAAATCACAATCTGTGACCAGCCCACCTACCTGACCAAAATCACAATCTGTGACCAGCCCACCTACCTGATCAATATTACAATCTGTGACCAGCCCACCTACCTGACCAAAATCACAATCAGTGACCAGCCCACCTACCTGACCAAAATCACAATCTGTGACCAGCCCACCTACCTGACCAAAATCACAATCTGTGACCAGCCCACCTACCTGACAAAAATCACAATCTGTGACCAGCCCACCTACCTGACCAAAATCACAATCTGTGACCAGCCCACCTACCTGACCAAAATCACAATCTGTGACCAGCCCACCTACCTGATCAAAATCACAATCTGTGACCAGCCCACCTACCTGACCAAAATCACAATCTGTGACCAGCCCACCTACCTGACCAAAATCACAATCTGTGACCAGCCCACCTACCTGACCAAAATCACAATCCGTGACCAGCCCACCTACCTGACCAAAATCACGTGACCAGCCCACCTACCTGACCAAAATCACGTGATCTGTGACCAGCCCACCTACCTGACCAAAATCACAATCTGTGACCAGCCCACCTACCTGACCAAAATCACAATCTGTGACCAGCCCACCTACCTGACCAAAATCACAATCTGTGACCAGCCCACCTACCTGACCAAAATCACAATCTGTGACCAGCCCACCTACCTGACCAAAATCACAATCTGTGACCAGCCCACCTACCTGACCAAAATCACAATCTGTGACCAGCCCACCTACCTGACCAAAATCACAATCTGTGACCAGCCCACCTACCTGACCAAAATCACAATCCGTGACCAGCCCACCTACCTGACCAAAATCACAATCTGTGACCAGCCCACCTACCTGATCAATATTACAATCTGTGACCAGCCCACCTACCTGACCAAAATCACAATCAGTGACCAGCCCACCTACCTGACCAAAATCACAATCTGTGACCAGCCCACCTACCTGACCAAAATCACAATCTGTGACCAGCCCACCTACCTGACCAAAATCACGTGACCAGCCCACCTACCTGACCAAAATCACAATCTGTGACCAGCCCACCTACCTGACCAAAATCACAATCTGTGACCAGCCCACCTACCTGATCAAAATCACAATCTGTGACCAGCCCACCTACCTGACCAAAATCACAATCTGTGACCAGCCCACCTACCTGACCAAAATCACAATCTGTGACCAGCCCACCTACCTGACCAAAATCACAATCTGTGACCAGCCCACCTACCTGACCAAAATCACGTGATCTGTGACCAGCCCACCTACCTAACCAAAATCACAATCTGTGACCAGCCCATCTACCTGACCAAAATTACGTGATCTGTGACTAGCCCACCTACCTGACCAAAATCACAATCTGTGACCAGCCCACCTACCTGACCAAAATCACAATCTGTGACCAGCCCACCTACCTGACCAAAATCACGTGATCTGTGACCAGCCCACCTACCTGACCAAAATCACAATCTGTGACCAGCCCACCTACCTGACCAAAATCACAATCTGTGACCAGCCCACCTACCTGACCAAAATCACAATCTGTGACCAGCCCACCTACCTGACAAAAATCACAATCTGTGACCAGCCCACCTACCTGACCAAAATCACAATCTGTGACCAGCCCACCTACCTGACCAAAATCACAATCTGTGACCAGCCCACCTACCTGACCAAAATCACAATCTGTGACCAGCCCACCTACCTGACCAAATCACGTGATCTGTGACCAGCCCACCTACCTGACCAAAATCACAATCAGTGACCAGCCCACCTACCTGACCAAAATCACGTGATCAGCCCACCTACCTGACCAAAATCACAATCTGTGGCCAGCCCACCTACCTGACCAAAATCACAATCTGTGACCAGCCCACCTACCTGACCAAAATCACGTGATCTGTGACCAGCCCACCTACCTGACCAAAATCACGTGATCAGTCCACCTACCTGACCAAAATCACAATCTGTGACCAGCCCACCTACCTGACCAAAATCACAATCTGTGACCAGCCCACCTACCTGACCAAAATCACAATCTGTGACCAGCCCACCTACCTGACCAAAATCACAATCTGTGACCAGCCCACCTACCTGACCAAAATCACAATCTGTGACCAGCCCACCTACCTGACCAAAATCACGTGATCTGTGACCACCTACCTACCTGACAAGTCTAAGGTAATTTTTGTAACATATTGTCTAAGTTATTTCCAAATGTTGAGAGTTTTCAAACTTGACCAGGGGCGTGTCTTGTGTTTGACGCACATCTTGTTGTATGATGATGTGTGTGTGTGTGTTTGTGGGGTGTTGGGGGGTGGCACGGCCTATTACAAAATCAGCAAAGTAATAATTGTGAAAATAGCACAAAAAGCAAAAAGTTATATTTTAAAGCTTACGTTTCAATCCTTAGTTCCCATCATCTTCTAAACCTTTCCTTTAATTCCCCGATATCAATGGGGAGGTAGTGGTTTAAATATAATTACTCTTATTACATGCAATCAAGTGGTGGTTTCTGTAAACAAATACACTATTTTCAGGACTACTTTTTCACAGGAAAGTTTGCACGATAGTTTAAAGGATCGTCAAACACAAACCACGATTTATTAGAAATTGTTTTTGAGAATTAATAACAAGTAGTTTCCTTTTAACTTTCTTATCCGTAATTTTTGGGCGATATTTCTGCTAAACATTGGTGTTAGACGAATTAATCACCACAAATATCTGACAATTTTAATATTTTAAACGCAATATTAGGTTTTTGAAATTCATTCTTTAAAAGACACGAAGAGCAATTGTCTTCACTAATACATACTCATAATTTTCTTTATAAATTTACACTATTTTGTCAGTACCTATTTGCTTTTTGCCTTGATGTCAAGGGACGCTACTCTAGAAATAATATGAAGGGTGATGACCTATGACTCCGTAAGTTCACCCTGACCCCATGAGTTCACCTACATCTGATACACACTTGAGTCTTATCGGTGAAATTAATGACGACCGACCATAAAGGCATTCAAACTTATGCCTAGGTCACCTAAAAAGGTGAACTCTACTACATCTGCCAAACTAATCTAAACAGAATTTCGACTACCACACATATTATTGGTGGTTTTATTTTAATAATCTCGCATAATTTACGGTAGAAACGATGTTGTTGATAAATTTTATTAACATCAATGCCTGACAGTTAAATAAAAACATTTTATAACTGCTAAACTATCCAATAAAACAGTATTTATTTAAATTTATTTTAGGGCTAGAGGTCGTGCCCCCAGAGGGGGTGGGGGGGGGGTCATCCCGAATCACGCCCACCCTCCATCTTCCAGTCAAATAAAATTAAATGTATAAAGAAACTAGGCCTATATGGGCCTACTTTAACCCTTGTTTGCCCCCGGGAGTGGAGTCTCATGTGCCCCCCCCCCCCCCCCATGTGGATGTTTCGAGAGCTACCCCCCTTGAAAAAAATGTCTGAAGTAAACCCCACTAATAAACCTCATATTGAATTATTTAAGAACTCAACAATATATTGTATTTTTATTAATAAACCCTTTGAATTATGAATAAAGGGGTGGGGATGAGGGACGTGGCTCCATGGAAGGGTGGTATATCAGGGGTTAACCCCTTAGTTTTATATCGGGATGGGGATATCAGGGCACTCCTCCAATTTCGTTAACACCTGGGATTAGTGTAGAGAGCGCTTTAACTTAACTAAAGAGCACGCAGATTAAACTAAATACTTCAAAACTATATTTTGTGTAATGTCCAAATCCCCGCGTTTACAATACTCCCGTTCTTTCAATGCAAGCAATTACATGTTAGCAAATTATCCTTTAAGATAATTGTTTGGTGTTTAAGTTTTCTGACGTCAAATGACGACAGGGGCCAGACGGTAATGGGTTCACTGGCGTCTGGGTCAACGACGTGGACAGAAACCATGGGACACTGAGGGGGTGGGGGGTGGAGGGGGGGTGAGGTTGGGGGTATACGTCCTGAAGGTGAAAACAGCCCCGCTTCCCCGCCCCACCGCGGACTACGGCTCTAATAAGAATCACGTGCATAATTTGTATAGGGAACCTAAGTCTGTTTCAGCTCAGAGTTAGGAGTTAACATCAGCTCAGGTAAGTTATTCTGTTTCATTTAGCTCATTGAGTTTGTCGTTAGCATTAGCTCAGGTGAGTTCCTCTGTTTAATTAAGCTCCTTGAGTTTGTTGTTACCATTAGCTTAGGTGAGTTATTCTGTTTCATTAAGCTCATTGAGTTTGTGGTTAGCATTAGATCAGGTGAGTTATTCTGTTTCAGTTAGCTCATTAAGTTTGTCATTAGCATTAGCTCAGGTGAGTTATTCTGTTTCAGTTAGCTCATTGAGCTTGTCGTTAGCATTAGCTCAGGTGAGTTCCTCTGTTTCATTTAGCTTATTGAGTTAGCATTGGCTGAAGTAAGTATATCTATCTCCCGTTGATGTAAGCATTTAAGATTTAAGTTTTTTATATGTAAGAGGTTTGTTCTCAACAAATATTTAGAAATAAAGGAGAAAGACAGAGTACATTGTTATGACTATCACATAACAAGTAACAAATGAGTATGCTACAGTGCTAGATGTATCTACTGCTTAGATTTATTTAACATTCAAAAGTTAAAACTTTTTTAACTTCCCTTAACCAGGATTATTTGAACATAGTTGTCCAGGTTGTGTAGACATTTAAGTTTGTCTATAGGGCTAATGAATAAATTTTTTCTTAACTTGAAATTTGTTTCGTTTACCAATTACAATGATTTTTTTTCTCTCCCTAGAATGAATTCAAAGTGTGTTCTACTTCTTTTGCTTATAGGCGTTGTGGCCCTTACTTATGTTAAGTGCTCAGTAAGATTTTATTTTGTTTAATTAGTTAATGATTGAATCGACTGATTTATTAAAGAATTGACTTTGATTAAAGAAGAAATGAAACTATAAGGTTGATTGATGCTGACACTGTGCTTTATGTGTCATCTGACAATATAAGGGCCATCAGAAACTATAAGGGCCATTTGACACTAACACTATAAGGGCCATTGACACAATAAGGGCCATTTGACACGAAAACTATAAGGGCCATCTGACACAAAAACTTTAAGGGCTCTATGACACTATTAGTGCCGCCTGAAACTATAAGAGCCATTTGACAAGAACACTATTAGGGGCTTCTGACAGTGACAATTTTAAGGGCCACCTAACATTATAAGGGCCATCTGACACTATAAGGGCCATATGACACTATAAGGGCCGTCTGACACTGAAGCTACAAATGCCACATGAAAAGGCCATCTTATACTGTAAAGGTAATGACACACTATAATGGCCATATGACACTAACATCTGTTATTAAAACAAGTTTCCTATGAATCACCACAGACGATTTCTATTCTAAATGTTATCCTTGACTTTGAATCCATACTCCACAGCCCAATTGTAAAAAAGGAGGGAAGAAAAACAACTCGGTATGTCATATAGTAATTAATTAAGCTAATTATCTTGTCTCTATCACTTGTACTAACAGAGACAAGAAACAAACTAACGCAAACAGATTTAAACTTAGTTATAATAATCACTCATGAAATATCCATATCCAATAACCTAACTATATCGATGTATTAAATATTTTATGGCGTCACAAGGTCGGGTGTGCCTGGTGTTGGCAACCCCCTATCTGTGACGCAACTGACTTGCACCTGTGGCGTCACTGGGTCTGAGCAGTACAGCCCAGCTCCGCATTGTGACGCAACTGACTTGTATTACTTCAAAGTGCCCAAACTTCCCAGAAGAAACTGACAACCGTACCGTTTTTTAGAGGTTATTCATAATAAAGTTAATAAAGTTACACTTATTGTAAAATTAACCCCCCCCCCCCCCCGCATTTTTATCTTCACATATCCTTATATATAAGTCAAACCAACCCTAATATCAATTCACCTGTCCTTGAAACGAGAATTTCTCGAAAAAACATGTACTGGATCAAGTCTAACTAAATCTATACATCTATATTAAAATACTTGTATTACAAATTTTATAAGACTTGTTTTTTAAAAATGAAAATATAACTTATAAAATTCAATTTAAAAAAGAAATTTAAAAAATGCAAAAAAAAAAATTATATGACGTCACATTTACCCCCCCCCCCTTTACGTGTTGAGAGAATGTGAACATTTTACATCACAAAAAATGTGACATTATTTAGCAAGAACCCTACCAGAGGCGTAGCTAGGGGAGAGTAGGGGGGGGGCGCCCCGGCTCCGACCCTAAAGAGGGGCGCCAGACCGGGTAAAAAAAACAAATCCTGAGATTCTTAACTGAATTCTACACAGTCGAAGTCAAGAAAATAGACTGCTACTTGGCTTAACAGACTTACATTTTTTCTACATCGATTGTAGGCCAC
This sequence comes from Physella acuta, assembly GCF_028476545.2. Lineage (NCBI taxonomy): Eukaryota > Metazoa > Mollusca > Gastropoda > Physidae > Physella > Physella acuta. Next base: position 60,009 of record NW_026733451.1, read on the forward strand.
AAAAACAAAAACTTTTTTTCCGTCACAGTTTATAACTATACACAATTAGGGGGCGCTAAATTGATAATTATCTACGCCGGAATGAGCCACTATGCCTCTGCATCCTACCTCATAGCATGTTTTATTTCTGTTAATTACTTCCCTTTTTAGAAGGTGAATTAACTACGGGAGACAACCCTTTATTTAAATAATTGTAAAATTTAATGATCGTACAAATTAAAAACTTTATTTTTTATATTGCATATTAAGTATACAATTATTCTTATATTAAATGTTGTCTACTCATTGAAGATTAGCTTTTTTTTTATTATCTTTGAACTGTAGTTTAATTTAAAAAGACAGTATTTTTATTAATAACTAGAATACCCGTCATCCGTTGGATAACTGTGGGTTTCGGGGGTCATCCATCAAAAAACATCACGTCTGTCACTCAGAGGCATAGCGAGCCTTCCCGGGGACACACTTTTCGATTTTAACCCCCCCCCCCCCCCAAGATTTCGATTTTTACCCCCCCTCAAACCCTTGATGTGCACCCCCCACTCAAACTTTCGATTTGAACCCCCCTCAACCTTTCAATTTATTTTTCCAAACCATTTTGGCGCCCCAACATATGTCCCCCCGCCCCCCCTCCACCTCCCCTCCCGCCCCCCCCCCCTCCTCGCTACGCTACTGCAGTGTCACTTATCGTCACAAAAACAGACCCCACATTCAAAAATATGTTTCTTATCTTTTAAAAACACAAAAAACACCGATTTCTGACTATCCCTTCATATACTGACGTCACATGTGACCTACTCAACTCTACTTCACCTGCCCAGTGTCCCGCCAAGTCTCAGACAACATGTTTTTATCGTTTAAAAAACGATTCCAGCCGAGCATGTCTCTGACCACACTATCCTTTCATATGCTTAGGACAAAGAAACAGATGAACTCTACTTCACCTGCCCTGTATCCTGCCAAGTTCAGATAGGCAACTTTATCATTCACATCTAAAAAAAAAAATTGAAAAAAAAAGATCATTGACATATTGGTCTAGAACCTGTACCACCCGCATGAGAGCGGACTACGCTAACAACTTAGCTATTTACTCGTGACGTCACAAATGAATTTTTATACTATACTTTTGAGTCTCCGCGCATAGATCTAGATCTAAGTCTAGTAGTAGAATCTAGTAACTTTCAAATTAAATTTTATCTTAAATTAGCCAAACAAAGATTTATATAAAATAATTAAGGCCTGAAATAGATTCTAGATGTATTAAGGCCTGAAATAGATTCTAGATGTAGAATTTACATTAAGTCTAGATCTAGAATTTACATTGAGTCTAGTGACCTAGATCTAGGCTAGATCTAGATCTAGGCTAGATTCATAACTTTTCTTCGACAGCTGATCTTTAGATCTAGAGAAATTTATTGTAAAACTAAATGAAAAAAGACAGTTTAAAATTGATATAAGTGTTGGAACGTAATAAATACAGCAAACGGACGTATTGTTAAAGTTATGACCGACAGAAAATTAGATTTAGAACGCGTTAAACTTTTGAATGGGAACACAATTTTCTTCGATAGACGCCGCCATTTTATTGTACTAAAGCAGGGGTCTCCAAACTTTTCAGTCCGAGGGCCGCATCAACTAACAAATTTTAGTTCGGGGGCCAGTTTCTTCCAGGGATGTCTTTGATTTTTCTGCGCAAAGTTCCTCATCATCACCAACAAACGATTTTTCCTTGGACAAAAAGATCTCCGCGGGCCGGATGAGAGGACTTTGCGGGCCGCATCCGGCCCGCGGGCCGTAGTTTGGAGACCCCTGTACTAAAGAGTAAACAAAAAACTGTGACGTCACGGTCCCGCCGAGTGTAGTGGTCGTTCTAAACTTTTTTAAAAAAATGGGTTACTCTGCGTATGAATAAATCAATAAATTAATTAACGTCTTTAAATAAATGTGTGATTAACAGTCTGTCTTAAAACAAAAAATTTTCTCTACCTACATACTATTTTACAGCTTTCCACGATGAGTGCAACCGTGCGAGATAGTCAATCAGGCAAACAAACAAACAAACAAACAAAAAAACAAATAAATATTCAAACATGTAAACAAACTTGACTTTTAGTAGTATACTAGAATACCCGTCATCCGTTGGATAACTGTGGGTTTCGGGGGTCATCCATCAAAAAACAACACATCTGTCACTCAGAGGCATAGCGACCCTTCCCGGCGCCCGGGGACAAACTTTTCGATTTGAACCCCCCCCCCCCAAAGATTTCGATTTTCAACCCCCCCCCCCCTCAAACTTTTGATGTGCACCCCCCCCCCCCCCCCCACTCAAACTTTCCATTTGAACCCCGCTCAACCTTTCAATTTATTTTTCCAAACCATTTTGGCGCCCCAACATATGCCCCCCCCCCCGCCCCCCTTCACCTCCCCCGCCTCCCCTCCCCCCCCCCCCCCCCCCCGCCTCCCCTCCCCCCTCCTCGCTACGCTACTGCAGTGTCACTTATCGTCACAAAAAACAGACCCCACATTCAAAAATATGTTTTTTATCTTTTAAAATCACCGAAAACAACGATTTCGGAATATCCCTTCATATACTGACGTCACAGGTGACCTACTCAACTCTACTTCACCTGCCCAGTGTCCCGCCAAGTCTCAGACAACAAAAACGATTCCAGCCGAGCATGTCTCTGACCACACTATCCCTTCATTTGCTTAGGACAAAGAAACAGATGAACCCTACTTCACCTGCCCTGTGCCCCGCGAGGTCCTGATAGTCAACCTTATCATTCACACATAGGGCTTAAGAAAAAATAATTGAAAACGTAAAAAAAAAAAAAAAGTTCTATTAATGTTTATGACACTGACTTTAAAATTTAGCCTTCATTCTCCAAAGCAAATTTTAAAATGCTTTTCTGGCATATCAAGCCCTGGCCACCTATACCATGTTTAAATAATGTGAACACCCGCCATTTTGCTCGTGGTAAACATGGCCTAAAAATGGTCGGAAGTCATTTGTCCGGTCCGTACGCCATATTGTTGTTAGCAGCCGACCACGCCTCCAAGTTAGTGAGTAATCCTACTATATCAGACATAGAACCTAGATAACAAAAAAATCCCATGTATTCTCGAATTAGATGATCATTGAAGCTAAACAAAGATTTATATAAAATAATGAAGGCCCGAAATAGATTCTAGATGTAGAATTTACATTAAGTCTAGATCTAGAATTTACATTGAGTCTAGTGACCTAGATCTAGATCTAGATAAATCTAGTCTAGATCTAGAATCTAGGCCCTAGGCTAGATTCTAGATTCATAACTTTCCTTCGACAGCTGATGTTTAGATCTAGAGAAATTTATTCTAAAACTAAATGAAAAAAGACAGTTTAAAATTGATATAAGTGTTGGAACGTAATAAATACAGCAAACGGACGTATTGTTTAAGTTATAGCAGGCAGAAAATTAGCTTTGTAACGCGTTAAACTTTTGAATGGGCCACAAAGTCTATGATGGAGTCCGCCATTTTTATTGTACCAAAAAGTAAACACATCAAGGGACGTCACTATTCCCACAAAGTTTAGTCAATGTTTTAACATTTTTAAAAAAAATGGGTTAATCTACCTATGAATAAATCAATAAATTAATTAACGTCTTTAAATAAATTTGTGATTAACAGTCTGTCTGCATTAAAAAATTATTCTCTACCTACATACTATTTTACAGCTCTCCAGATAGAGTCGAACATATCACAATACTCGATCGGACAAACAAAAAAACAAAAAAATAAATATTCAAACATGTAAACAAACTTGACTTTTAGTAGTATATAGATAGATGTGGTGCAAGAAATAATGAAAGTTAACTGCAAACAATACTTCCTGCTCGTCATTAAATCCAACAAGTGTTTGTTTTCTTGTTACTAAGATTATCATGTTTAAAAGATGTTAAAATAAACCGAAAGACAGTCATTTTGTTTTTATTTTAAAAATTGTCTAATCTCAAATACTAGATCTATACTTATTTCGCCGTGAGATATTTTATCTGAGATCATTTGTCTATAGTCTATGGTATCATTTGACCTGATATATTTTGTCCTATCTTTTGGTCATTTGTCCTTGAGATAATTTTTTGTATTATTAGTTGTCCTGAGAGTATTTGGCCGTGAAGTAATTTGTCCTGCAATCATATATATATATATATATATATATATATATATATATATATATATATATATATATATATATATATATTTGAATTGGTATGAAAGATTGGATGAAAAGAAGGAAAATTTTCAAAAACGAAATAGACCAGACAACTACAAAAGATATTGCTATAAAAGTCAACAGAATAGAGCAAGTGAAAGAAATGTGCATCTGTAACAAATGTGTGCGAAATTTTCGTGTTGGTCTGAAACGAAGAGAAGTTAGTTGTAAGACAAATTAATCAAGATAATTAGTTAATTAAATAACTTTCGTAATTTATTCAGGGCCCAGATCGCAACATTCTGGTGAGTATTGACTTCACTTTATTTGCTTGATACCAGTAGAGATGTTTGCATAATTATCTGAGCTAGGTGGAGTAGAGTCAGGTATCCATTAGACCTAGGTGGAGTAGAGTCAGGTACCCATCAGAGCTGGTTGGACTAGAGTCAGGTACCCATCAGAGCTGGGTGGACTAGAATCAGGTACCCATCAGAGCTGGGTGGACTAGAGTCAGGTACCCATCAGAGCTGGGTGGACTAGAGTCAGGTACCCATCAGAGCTGGGTGGACTAGAGTCAGGTACCCATCAGAGCTGGGTGGACTAGAGTCAGGTACCCATCAGAGCTGGGTGGACTAGAGTCAGGTACCCATCAGAGCTGGGTGGACTAGAGTCAGGTACTCATCAGAGCACGATGAAGTAGAGTCAGGTACCCATTATAGCTGGGTGGAGTAGAGTCAGGAGCCCATGTACCCATCAGAGCTGGGTGAAGTAGAGTCATGTACCCATCAGAGCTGCTTAGTGGAAAGTCAGGTATCCATCAGAGCTAGGTGGAGTAGAGTCAGGTAACCATCAGAGCTGGGTGGACTTGAGTCAGGTACCCATCAGAGCTGCGTGGACTAGAGTCAGGTACCCATCAGAGTTGGGTGGAGTCGAGTCAGGTACCCATCAGAGCACGGTGGAGTAGAGTTAGATACCCATATGATATGGGTAGACAAAATAGGTTCCAATCAAAGTTTGGAGACGCATGTACGTTCTACGGACTTGAGGCCGGATCCGAACTCTAGACTTCCGTGTTAGTAATGGAGTACTCAATCCGTCAACCAAGCCGCTCCTTAGATCAACCAAGCAGGTTTCTGTCAAACTGATAAGAGTAGCGCTAACATGGATCCGAACCCACAACCTTTACCTAAACAAATGGTACATCATTAAACTTTAGCTGGTGATCACGTTGACCTGATGTGTTTAAATTATCCTATAATTTTTTTTTCTAACAGAACGTGAAGAAGAAGAACTCAACAAAGGATGTAAGTATCACTAGTTAATTTATGTTGGGAAACTCCTTTTTGACGTTCTGTATTATTTTTTTGCTTTTTTATCGCATTAAAAAAAAATCTCAAATCCATATCGCATTGACTTTTAAAAATGTTATTATGGATACATTATATAGAGATTTAATTCATAATTTATTCAAAAGAATATTAAATAATTTTTATAACCTGTATACACACATGTACACACACATGTACACACACATGTACACACACATGTACACACACCTGTACACACACCTGTACACACACATGTACACACACATGTACACACACATGTACACACACATGTACACACACATGTACACACATGTACACACTTGTACACACACCTGTACACATACATATACACATATACACACACCTGTACACTTATGTACACACACCTGTACACACATGTACACACAATTGTACACATACCTGTACATACACCTGTACACACACCTGTACACATGTACACATACCTGAACAAATACACATGTACACACTTGTACACACACCTGAACACATACATATACACACATACACACACCTGTAGACACCTGTACACACATGTACACACTTGTTCACCTGTACTTACACCTGTACACACATATGTACACACCTGTACACACACCTATACACACACCTGTACACACATATGTACACGCCTGTACACGCACATGTACACACCTGTACACGCACATGTACACACACCTGTACACACATATGTACACGCCTGTACACACCTGTACACGCACATGTACACACACCTGTACACGCACATGTACACACACCTGTACACACACCTGTACATGTACATGTATGTTGCAGGATGACGACAACAGTTCTGGATCCAGCGAGGAGCAGGTGAGTACAAACTTTCAGACGCACTGGTTGTGTTAAGTTCATTGGACGGCCATGGTTGTGGTTAGTTGGTTGGACGGCCATGGTTGTGTTAAGTTGATTGGACGGCCATGGTTGTGGTTAGTTGGTTGGACGGCCATGGCTGTGATCAGTTGGTTAGACAGCCATGTTTGTGGTTAGTTGGTTGGACGGCCATGTTTGTGGTTAGTTGGTTGGACGGCCATGGTTGTGGTTAGTTGGTTGGACGGCCATGGTTGTGGTAAGTTAATTGGACGGCCATGCTTGTGGTTAGTTGGCTAAACGGCCATGATTGTGGTTAGTTGGTTAGACAGCCATGGTTGTGGTAAGTTCATTGGACGGCCGTACTTGTGGTCATTTGATTGGACGGTTAAGGTTGTGGTAAGTTAATTTGACGGCCATGTTTGTGGCTAATTGTTTGGCCGTCCACGAAAAATATATATAAAAAAATAATGTACTCTTAGCAAATACACCTTTATATTATATACAGGTTAAATAATAAGTATTGACTCTTGGCCCGTAAAACAAGGAAAACGTGTTAAATATTATTTGTGGTGTTCAAATCTAAAGAAATACTCGCGTATTGTATATTGATTAAAGGGATTATTAATAAGCTCATATCAAGTAAAACAAGGAAAACACATGAAGTGTATATTAATTATTTTGGTGTTCTTAACTAAAGAAGTTCTAATGTGGAAACCTTTTAACTTTTTAAATTTTGTTTTACTTTATCCAATATGTATCAATATTTCTATTATATTTATCTGAACATCTAAGCCACTAAAATGGCTCATACACTGTATGTGATAGATAGAAAAACATATGAACGTAAAATATGTCCAACTGTATCTGACACATGTAAACAAACTTTATTTGTTTTTTATCTACCACACATGTCATACATATCTATTCTAGATTAATATTCTATACACATGCTTACCCTTTATTTAAATTCAATCTCCATCGAAGCTAACACAATATATGGTTTGGTTGGTTTTTCTTATTTTAGGACAAAGATAAAGGAAAAGGAAAACACGTAAATATTTGTTTCCATTTTTGTTTTATTTTTAAACTTGTCCCGGTCAGCAGATAATCCGAAGCTGCTTTTGTTTCTGACTTAAGGTCGATGTTCTTCAATTACATATTTTATAATTTGAACTATTTGACGATTGATATTCAATTTTCTCCCGCTCTGCTGTACAAATCATGTTAAAGTAAAGTAAGTCAAGTTCCCTTTCAAACCTGGCGGTCTACGGGGCAAGTGAAGTAGAGTTCACTTGTTTCTGTGACCTCGGCATATGAAGGGATAGTTTGGTCAGAACTATGCCCAGCCACCTTTACTTACCCTAACGTGAGTTAGGTACCCATCAAAGCTGATAAATTAATTAACTCATTAATCTACTTTTAATGTCTATGTAGATTGTAGGTAGGCAAAACAAAAAGTAATTGAGAAAAGAATTTCCACACAATAATGAGTAAATCAGTACTCTACTAATACAGTATTTTATTAAGCCCTTTGAATTTTTATTAGAAGTCTTAATTCACCCAAACTAAACATGGATTTGTAAAATTATATTTCAGTAATATGACAGTATTTGCTATTCAAAACTCCGCTTAATAAAGAATAAACTAAATTACTTTTTTTAGGACAAAAGAAATATCAGTACTAACCATTTAGCTCTATGATGTAACATCATGTTTCTATACTCCTTCCTGTATTTTCCCAACCTATCACATCGCCCTACCACCTCTCCTTCAACCCTCAACCTAATGTACAATTATCAATTATAGCACTTGTGTAGTTCGTTAATTAAAGATTGATTCTATATCCCCACAGGGTAAAGAAGAAGGCAATAAAGAAAGACGCAAGGTAACTCAGTATTTGAATATTTGTTTACTCTGAATTCAACTCACAACAGCTAGGTGTAAAATGATCCAACTCCCGTACTTAAACTAAGAAGATTGCCTCAAACGACTTTTGCCCCCAGCTGATCTCTTCGTTCAATACAAGTTAAATATTTTTTAAAAACTCACTTCCCCATCAAACTAATAATCAAACTATATACAATCAAACCAAAATAAACCCCTATTTTTATTTTCTGTCTTTAAATAAAATTTAATTCATACATTTAATACATCCAACATATTTTTATCAGAATTCCATATGTCCATGAATAAAATGTTATCTACTATTCGTCTTTGTCCACATACTTAATCCTTAAATTTCATATTCATCGTCATCATTAGGATTAATATCATTATGATTATCATCACCGATATTATCAATATCATCAAGAATGTGATCAAGAATATCATTAAAAGTTTGTTATATTTTGTCCCGTTTGTGCCCACCACACATGGGTTAGATAAAGTAGAGTTCATCTTCTTTAATGACCTCAGGCATATGAGGATGTACATAGGTCAGCACTGCGCCCACACCCCCCCCCCCCTTAAAACAAGAGGCAGGTACCCATCAGAGCTGGGCTAACCCAACGACGTGCTCTAGACTCGAGACGGGATCCGAACTTGATACTTTCGGGTTAGCAATCGTGAGTTCTATCATACAACCACGACGTCAATCACCGAATACCCTACCGATTTTGAAAAGAATTTCATTGAATTTTCCTTAACTGAGTCAACTTTTTAATTTTATTTTAGAGATCATTCGGATCTGTAAGTAGTTCACCTTTTTTTTGATAATGTCACGTGGTTTAGGTTTGAGTGGTTGGGTATGTTAAGCTGGTTTTGTTTGTGTTAAGCTAGTTTTGTTTGTGTTAAGCTGGTTTTGTTTGTGTTAAGCTAGTTTTGTTTGTGTTAAGCGGTTTTTGTTTGTGTTAAGCTGGCTTTGTTTGTGTTAAGCTGGTTTTGTTTGTGTTAAGCGGTTTTTGTTTGTGTTAAGCTGGCTTTGTTTGTGTTAAGCTGGTTTTGTTTGTGTTAAGTTGGTTTTGTTTGTGTTAAGCTGGTTTTGTTTGTGTTAAGCTGGTTTTGTTTGTGTTAAGTTGGTTTTGTTTGTGTTAAGCTGGTTTTGTTTGTGTTAAGCTGTTTTTTGTTTGTGTTAAGCTGTTTTTTGTTTGTGTTAAGCTGTTTTTTGTTTGTGTTAAGCTGTTTTTGTTTGTGTTAAGCTGGCTTTGTTTGTGTTAAGCTGGTTTTGTTTGTGTTAAGCTTGTTTTGTTTGTGTTAAGCTGATTTTGTTTGTGTTAAGCTTGTTTTGTTTGTGTTAAGCTGATTTTGTTTGTGTAAAGCTGGTTTTGTTTGTGTTAAGCTTGTTTTGTTTGTGTTAAGCTGATTTTGTTTGTGTTAAGCTAGTTTTGTTTGTGTTAAGCGGTTTTTGTTTGTGTTAAGCTGGCTTTGTTTGTGTTAAGCTGGTTTTGTTTGTGTTAAGCGGTTTTTGTTTGTGTTAAGCTGGCTTTGTTTGTGTTAAGCTGGTTTTGTTTGTGTTAAGTTGGTTTTGTTTGTGTTAAGCTGGTTTTGTTTGTGTTAAGCTGGTTTTGTTTGTGTTAAGTTGGTTTTGTTTGTGTTAAGCTGGTTTTGTTTGTGTTAAGCTGTTTTTTGTTTGTGTTAAGCTGTTTTTTGTTTGTGTTAAGCTGTTTTTTGTTTGTGTTAAGCTGTTTTTGTTTGTGTTAAGCTGGCTTTGTTTGTGTTAAGCTGGTTTTGTTTGTGTTAAGCTTGTTTTGTTTGTGTTAAGCTGATTTTGTTTGTGTTAAGCTTGTTTTGTTTGTGTTAAGCTGATTTTGTTTGTGTAAAGCTGGTTTTGTTTGTGTTAAGCTTGTTTTGTTTGTGTTAAGCTGATTTTGTTTGTGTAAAGCTGGTTTTGTTTGTGTTAAGCTGTTTTTTGTTTGTGTTAAGCTGGTTTTGTTTGTGTTAAGCTGGTTTTGTTTGTGGTAAGCTATTTTTTGTTTGTGTTAAGCTGTTTTTTGTTTGTGTTAAGCTGGTTTTGTTGTGTTAAGCTGTTTTTTGTTTGTGTTAAGCTGGTTTTGTTGTGTTAAGCTGTTTTTTGTTTGTGTTAAGCTGGTTTTGTTTGTATTAAGCTGTTTTTGTTTGTGTTAAGCTGGTTTTGTTTGTATGAAGCTGGCTTTGTTTGTATGAAGCTGGCTTTGTAGGTGTTAAGCTGGCTTTGGTTGTAACTAATTGCTTCAAGGTTTTTTTGTGTTTGCTTAGCCAGTTTTTTAACAGATACAACACATCATGAAACAATACGTACTGGTGAAAATGTAGAACTAAGTGCTTGAACTATTGTAGAACTAATTGTAGAGCTAAATGTTGAATTAAATGTTGAATCAAATGTAAAAGTAATTGTTGAACTTCTTGTTGAACTAATTTTAGAACTAAATGTTGTACTAAATGTAGAACTCATTTTAGAACTAAATGTAGAACAAAATGAAAAACCAATTATTCAATTCTTGAACAAAATGTAGAATATATTATTGAACTTCAAATTCCAGAACATAACGCAGGTATTGTAGGATGAACTGAAGTACCTGAGCATACCAACTATTCTCTGTAAAAATACTCCAAGACCTTTTTTCTCCCGTCTTAAATCAGATGACCATCCCCCCCCCCCCCCCCCCCCCCCCATTGATTTCGGTTCCAGGTCTCAATTAGCCGTAACGTTCCGAATCCTTCACTGGCACCAGCTGTGACCACAGAGGTCAGTCGTGAGGTCAACATGACCTGGGACAGTGAAGTGACCAACGCTACAGAAACTCAAGGGCATGACGTCACTGTTACTGGGGACAAGACGGGGGGAAATGACACGAACGTCAGCAGACAAAAGGTGGGTTAATTAGCTGATAATTAGTGGGTTAATTAGTTGACAATAAATGTGGTAATTAACTGACAAAAGGTGGGTTGATTAGCTGATAATAAGTTTGGTAATTAGCAGACAATAAGTAGGTTAATTAGCTGACAATAAATGTGTTAATTAGTTGACAATACGTGTGGTAATTAGCTGACAATAAATGGGTTAATTAGCTGTCAAGAAATATGGTAATTCATTGAGAATAAATATTGTAACTAGCTGACAATGAATGTGGTAATAAGCTGATAAAAGGTGGGTTAATTAGCTGAAAATAAAAATGGTAATTAGTTGAGAATAAATATGGTAATTTGCTGACAATAAATAAGGTAATAAGCTGCCTAAAGGTGGGTTAATTAGCTGACAATAAACATGGTAATTGGCTAACAATAAATGTGGTAATTAGCTGACAATAAATGTTGTAATTAGCTGAAAATAAATGTTGTAATTAGCTGACAATAAATGTGATAATTAGCTGATAATTAAAGAGGTCCTTAGTTCAGAATAAATGTGGTAATGAGCAGAAAAAAGGTGGGTTAATTAGATGACAATAGCTTTGGTAATCAGCGAACTAAAGTTTTGTTAATTAGTTTACAAAAAGTGTGCAAAATTGGAGACATAAGTTATGCTAATTAAATGTCGAAAGGTGTGTTAATAAGCTCACAGTATGTGTGGTATTTAGCAGGCAGGAAGTGTGTTATTTAGCTAATAGAATATGTTCTTATAAGAAAACAAAATTAACTGACTTACATTTAGTTGAGTTGAACATTTTAATTTGTGATGAAAAAATAATCAAATGTACATTTTTCTGCCCTCTTAGCGTTCAGCGGGATCAGTAAGTATCTTGTTTTTTTTTCAAACTGCTGGATAGTTTTAATTTTGAATGATTGGTATGGTTGTTATAATGATTTGATTGTGAGTTATTGAGTGTTGTATGCCTAATTAGTTTAAAAAGATACAACGCATTAATTTCATTGTGTACTAACTTTTAATAAAAAATTTGAAGAACTAATCGTAGAACTAATTTCAGAAAAAGTATTCAATATTTGAAAGATTGCTCAACCATATTTCAGAGAATAATGTAGGCCATAGTAAATAAACATTTGTAAAACAAATTGCACAACTTTTTTCGTACCATATTCCAGAACGCATCTTAGAAAATGTTGTACAAAAAGTTTAAGAACATGTTTTGAACATATCGAAAACTTGAAGTAGACAACAACTAGTAATAAAACAGATAGTGTTAGTTACCTCACAAGTTAAAGACAGTTACAAGTACCATGGATGTTTCGACCCAAGGTCTTCGTCAGCACACAACAGTGTGGTTACAGATTAGACAAATAAAGACAAACAGTAACATATTTTTTGACTTAGCTCGACAGTGAAAACATGTCTTGTCTGCTAGCCACGATATCCAAAAGAAAAGACGCGTGAGAAGGACGCTTGGACACCGTATAGGGGTGGGGTTGGGGGCGCAGACAACAACTTGATTTATCAAGTTTTGTAATCCGATGTCCCTCCTTGATTTCTGTTCCAGATTTCTCGCACCCGTGGACTTCCAAAACCTTCACTGGCACCAGCTGTGACCACAGAGGTCAGTCGTGAGGTCAACATGACCTGGGACAGTGAAGTGACCAAAGATGAAAAAAAGCAAGTGGGCGAGGTAACTCTTGTAGAGGGCAGAACGGAAGGAAACGACACGAACGTCAGCAGACAAAAGGTGGGTTAATTAGCTGACAGAAAGTGGTAATTAGCAGACAATAAATGTGGTAATTAGCTGACAATAAATGTGGTAATTAGCAGACAATAAATGTGGTAATTAGCTGAAAATAAATGTGGTAATTAGCTGACAATATGTGTAATAATTAGCTGACAATAAGTGTGATAATAAGCTGACAAAAATTGTGGTAATTAGCAGACAATAAATGAGATAATCAACAGACAATAAGTGTGGTAATTAACTGAAAATAAGTGTGGTATTTAGCTCACAATAAATGTTATTATTTGCTAATAATAATAAATGTGGTAATTAGCAGACAATAAGTGTGGCAATTAGTTGACAATAAGTTTGGTAATTAGCTGACAATAAATTTGGTAATTGTAAAAATAATCATGATTAAAATTTATATTTTTACCCTATTGTAATCAAAATTCTCTGACTTATTAAGTCGAGTTGAACATTTGAACTTTTGCTGAAAACGTAACCAAATGTACATTTTTTCGCCCTCTTAGCGTTCAGCGGGATCCGTAAGTATTTTGTTTTCTTTTCAAATGTTGGTTGGCTTTATATCAGTGTGGTTGTTATAAGATCGGTTTGTTTGTCGTTGCTTGAAGATTGTTGTGTGCCTAATTAGCTAGTATTTAAACAGATAAAACGCATTAATTTAATTGTGCACTGGTTGTAAATACATCAAAGAACTAACTGTAAAACAAAATTTAGAAAACATTTTAGAACGTATTTAATATACGACTAATATACTACATTTTTAAATATAATGCAGAAAAACAGTTAAAAAATAATTATAAAACAATTTGTACACATTTTCCGTAACTTATTCCATAACGCATCATAGAACATGTACAAAAAAGTTTAAGAACATGTTTTGGAACAGATCGAAAACTAGATGTTGACAAAAATTTTATTTATCAACTTTTGTAATCAGATGACCCTCCATTGATTTCTGTTCCAGACTTCCCACGCCCGTGGACTTCCAAAACATTCTCTGGCACCAGCTGTGACCACAGAGGTCAGTCGTGAGGTCAACATGACCTGGGACAGTGAAGTGACCAACGCTACAGAAACTCAAGGGGATGACGTCACTGTTACTGGGGACAAGTCGGGGGGAAATGACACGAACGTCAGCAGACAAAAGGTGGGTTAATTAGCTGATAATTAGTGGGTTAATTAGCTGACAATAAGTTTGATAATTAGCTGACAATAAATTTAGTAATAGTAAAAATAATCATGATTAAAATTATTAATTTTACCCTATTAGAATCAAAATTCTCTGACTAACTTAGTCGAGTTGAACATTCAAATTTTTGCGGAAAACTAAACCAAATGTACATCTTTCTTCCCTCTTAGCGATCAGCGGGATCCGTAAGTATTTTGTTTTCTTTTCAATTTTTGGGTGGTTTTAGATTTGTGTGGTTGTTATACAATTTGTTCCTTTGTAATTGATAGCTTCATGAGTGATGTGTACCCAACTAGCAAGGTTTTAAATAGATTCAACGCATTAATTTAATTGTGCACTGACTGTTTATATATTGAAGAACTAATTGTTAAAGAAAGTTTAGACAAATTGTAAAACACATTAAAGATATATACAACCATATTTCAGAAAATAATGTATACCAAAGTAAACAAAAAATTGTAAAACAAATTGCACAAATCTTTCCGTAATATATCCCAGAACGCATCATAGAACACACTGTACAAAAAGTTTAAGAATGTGATATGGAATTCTAAATGTATACACGTGCTCCGCCTTGGTTAATCCTTTAAAATGTACCAAATTTGGAACAGAAATAAACTCAAACACAAACACAAACACAAACGCAAACGAACACAAACGAAAATGCCATCGTAAAAACTAACGCTAACGCAAACTCTAATGCATTCACAAACACAAACAGAAAAGAAAACACAAGCGCAAACACAAACACAACGATAAACACAAACACATACACAAAAACAAACAAAAACACAAATACAAACACAAACACTAACACAAAAGAAACACAAATACAACACAAATACAAACATAAACATAAACGCAAACACAAACACAAACGCAAAAAAATAATTCAAACACAAAACACAACACAAACGCAAACATAAACACAAAGTCAAATGCTCTAACAAATGGCTTTGTCAAAAAAGGCCTTGTATTCCAAGAATAATGCTTTCACGACGTCCAGACAATTTACATTTCCTTTTTTTTTTTAAATTGCAATATTTAGCGTGAGCTGAATTTATTTTTAATCACCTCCCCTGGCAAAATTATGAAACATTTTAATTAATTAGTTTTTTTTTACACTACTATTATTAAAATGTATCACTTTGTCTAGAAATGTAGGCGAAAATATTATTTGACATTCATCTGTTAAATATGTTTTAGCAATGTGCGTTTATTTAATATTTTCTTCACCTTCTTTTGTTAACATACGCGAAAGAGTAAAAACTTTGACGACTATCAAAAAAAGTAAATCCTTACAGAAATAGAACTACTCCTTTACTTATAATAAGACATTGCAATGCAAGTAAAAAGCACGGCATGTGTTGTTATTTACTTATATGGTTCTTGAATCTATAGCAATTACTGAAGGACGGACTGACTGACACACTACCTGACCGCTTATATTATAGATACTGAAATGTTAATGTCGATGAAAAATTTGATTTATCAAGTTTTGTAATCAGATGACCCTCCATTGATTTCTGTTCCAGACATCCCACGCCCGTGGACTTCCAAGACATTCTCTGGCACCAGCTGTGACCACAGAGGTCAGTCGTGAGGTCAACATGACCTGGGACAGTGAAGTGACCAACGCTACAGAAACTCAAGGGGATGACGTCACTGTTACTGGGGACAAGACGGGGGGAAATGACACGAGCGTCAGCAGACAAAAGGTGGGTTAATTAGTTGATAATAAGTAGGTTAATTAGCTGACAAAAGGTGGGTTAATTAGCTGATAATAAATTTGGTAATTGTAAAAAATAATCATGATTAAAATTATTAATTTTACCCTATTGGAATCAAAACTCTCTGACTTACTTAGTCGAGTTTAACATTTAAATATTGGATGAAAACTTAACCAAATTACATTTTTCTACCCTCTTAGCGTTCAGCTGGATCAGTAAGTATCTTGTTTTCTTTTCAAACTGTCGAGTGGCTTTATATAGAAAAAGCTATGTAGTTGGTGTACAATTGGTTTGTTTGTCGTTGCTTCAAGATTGTTGTGTGCCTAATTAGCAAGTATTTAAACAGATGCAACGCATCTATTTCATTGTGTACTGACTTTATGCATATTGAAGAACTAATCGTAGAACAAATTTAAGAAAATTTTAGAACTTCATTAAAGATCAAAGAACTATATGACAGGGAATAATGCAGACCACAGTAAACAAACGCATCTATTTCATTGTGTACTGACTTTATGCATATTGAAGAACTAATCGTAGAACAAATTTAAGAAAATTTTAGAACTTCATTAAAGATCAAAGAACTATATGACAGGGAATAATGCAGACCACAGTAAACAAACGCATCTATTTCATTGTGTACTGACTTTATGCATATTGAAGAACTAATCGTAGAACAAATTTAAGAAAATTTTAGAACTTCATTAAAGATCAAAGAACTATATGACAGGGAATAATGCAGACCACAGTAAACAAACGCATCTATTTCATTGTGTACTGACTTTATGCATATTGAAGAACTAATCGTAGAACAAATTTAAGAAAATTTTAGAACTTCATTAAAGATCAAAGAACTATATGACAGGGAATAATGCAGACCACAGTAAACACAAAAAAAATGTAAAACAAATTGTAGCCTATAACTTTTTCCGTAACATATTCCATAACGCATCATAGAACATGTAAAAAAAAAGTTTAAGAACAAATTTAGGATCATATCGACTACTTGAGGTAGACAGAAATTTGATTTATCAAGTTTTGTAATCAGATGACCCTCCATTGATTTCTGTTCCAGACATCCCACGCCCGTGGACTTCCAAAACATTCTCTGGCACCAGCTGTGACCACAGAGGTCAGTCGTGAGGTCAACATGACCTGGGACAGTGAAGTGACCAACGCTACAGAAACTCAAGGGAATGACGTCACTGTTACTGGGGACAAGACTGGGGGAAATGACACGAACGTCAGCAGACAAAAGGTTGGTTAATTAGCTGATAATTAGTGGGTTAATTAGCTGACAATAAATGTGTTAATTAGCTGACAAAAAGTGGGTTAATTAGCTGACAATAAATGTGGTAATTAGCTGATAATCTCGGGCAGATGAGGCTCGTTAGCTGGGGACAGCCACTCTTCTACGAGAGACAACTCCAACATTAAAACAACTGCTGCCTGTAGTTTGTTCTTGGTTGGACAAAGGCTATGGAATCAAATCCAAAAAGAAAAGCAGGCTTAAATCGGAGTCAATGGCCTCAATGGCGCATAAATTCGAAAAAAGTCTCGAGTTCAAACCCTCTGGCAGATAAGGCTCGACCCCTTCCAACACTAAAAATTAAGAACGAAGAAGAAGAAGCTGGTAATAAGTGTAATAATTAGCTGACAATAAATGTGGTAATTGGCGGACTAAAGATGTTTTAAATAGTTAACAAAATGTTTGCAGACGAAATGTTTGTAAATTAGTTGACAAAAGGTTTGCTAATTAGATGACAAAATCAGTGTTTATAAGCTGACAAAATGTGTTCCAATTATAAGACAAAAGTTGTGTTTATTAGAAGACAAAAGGTGTGTTAATTTACCTAGCAATAAGTGTGCTTATTAGAAGACAAAGATATGTTAATTAGTTAACAAAATATGTTAAATAGCAGATGATGGTGTGTATAAGTCGTAGTATTTAATTATTTAAGTATAGGTGTTTTAATTTGCAGACTGAGTTAATTACTTGTACAAATATGTTAATTAGCAGATGATGGTGTGTATAAGTCGTAGTATTTAATTATTTAAGTATAGGTGTTTTAATTAGCAGACTGAGTTAATTACTTGTACAAATAGACGGGCGAGCTAATAATTAGAAAAAATTCTTAATTTAATACAAAGAATCTTCATCTAACATCAGAAGGTAAAATACTCAAGTAAAAGGTTGGCTAAGAGGTGGGTTTTTTAGAAACTATCATGGGCAATATTTTTTATGTTTCTAGTTTTAATTATTTGAGTTTATTTGAGTTACATAATTAACTTACTTTTTTAACGTAATTTTCTGTTTGTTGTTTTTTAGCGACAAACGGAGGTACGTATTCTAATAAGTATATATATTTGTTAATACATATATAATGTATTATAAATATATATTGCAATAAAAATATACAGTAGAACTAATATCATGTAATATAAATGTACTGTAATTAAAAGAAATCTAAATGTAATTTAATATAAATATATCATAGTATAAATATACTGGTGTATAAATATAGGCTACTGTAATATAAATATATTGTAGTATAACTATACTGTAAAGTGGTATACTGTAGTATAAATATGTTGTTATACAAACATACTGCAATATAAATATACTGTAGTAAAAATATACTGTAGTAAAAATCTTAATCATAGTATAAATCTGTAGTATAAATATACTGTAGTATAAATATACTGTAATATAAACAAACTATAATATAAATATACTGTAATATAAATATTCCATCAATCAGAGTTTTCATTTGATTGGTTAGTTGAGTCGTATATTGATAATTTTAACAAAGAAATCAATTTTCAGATTACTTGATATTTTCCACATGTTTAGTTCTTAATTAGCCTAATTAAAATGTCCGCAACATTTTTCTCTTTATTTCTTTAGAAGAAGGAACCTACGCTAGAGGACGCGGTAAAACATGTTTCTAATTTACTTACCTTTTTTAAAGTAATCCAAAATTAGTAGTTTAGATAGATATAAATATCCTACATTTTAGCATCAATTTACTTGATAGTGACGGTAGTATTTTATTATTGAATATGGTAATAGATTTTCCGATAGTATGTTGATAATGCTATTGATGACTGTTTTCAATTAAAAGACCAGGTATTCCATTGTTAAAATTTTGTCATTACACTTTTTTTATCGTATTATGGAAATCACCTTGCTATCATGCTTTTAATTAATATATACATTTTCTGAAGCATAAAAAATTAAAGATTCCTCTTCAGACCTAGTGTTCTATTGGGCAGATGAAGTAGAGCTCATACAAAGAGATAGTGTGGTCAACACTATGCCCAGCCACATTTACTTTCCCCACGTAAGTCAGGTACCCTTCAGAGATTGGTCGACTCAGGACGTCCTACAGTCATTAGTCCAAACTCAAGACCTTCTGGCGAGAAGCAAAACGCTCTACTATTCGACCATACTGTTAGCTAACGCATACTTAAGTTGAAAGATATTGGGTGGATCTCTGCAGAAAATAGTTGAAATAAACCATAGTTAAGCGAACTATGAATGTTAAAGCCTTTCAATAAAACATATAAAAACTTTTGGTAATTCATTGTAGAGGCGAATTTGTTTCTGTTTTACAAGATTGGAGTTATTTTAATGAATGATATATATTATTATTTGTATTCGAAAGTGAATTTAGATTAGTTTAAGCATAACTATTTTATAAAGAAAAATAGTGTATACATAATTAATTTGACAATATTTTTTTTTTAAATTATCAAGAATAAAATATAAAAACACTAAAACTAAGAAAAGTTGAGTATACTATACCAACTTTTAATATAAGGTGTTTTTTTAAATACCTTTAACACAAATATCATAAAAATCTATAATTCTTTTTGTTTTTAATTAACAGATTAAAGGAGTTGTCAATGAGGTTAAGGTTGGTGTTTCTTTAGATTAATTTTTTGCGTCGATTAAAACCTATGCATTCAAGAAATATTTTTTTTTAAATATCATGAAACAATGTTTTAAATTCTCCATTTTATCTAACAGACTGGTTTTGAGAATATGGTGAACAGCTTTACTGGTGTAAGTACCGTTTGATCTTCAATTCCACCACTTTTAAACTATTTCTTTATTCTCTGCACTGTTTTTTTTCAAGAGCTTAATTAATTAATTGTGAAATTTCTTTCAACTTATATTATTTTTATTCTATAGAGATTGATTTTTTTTGTTTTTCAGAAAACTTTTTCCTCATTTATTTTTCTCAAAGTTTATGTTTATAAATAAATAAATAAATAAATAAATAAATAAATATATATATATATATATATATATATATATATATATATATATATATATATATATATATATATATATAATTTATTTATCTTTAGGGTAAAAAATCAAACAAGAACTAAAGAAATACAGGTAAACAATAGCATGATAAACATCTGATAGTATAGTAATACAGGAGATAACGCCGTGAATAAATAAATATATGTTAAGCAAATAATTTATTCTTTTGTTTCTATTTCACACACAGTGAACTGGCCGTGTGAAGATGTCAAGCCTTTCGTCGTCAAAAACAATTTTTTTTTGTAAGATGTGGAGAAAATGAAGATCTAATTTTATTCTTAATTCCTACTGATTCGATTTGTTTCAAAATTAATTTCTCGTTGTTTCCAATTTATTTGAGAATAAAGTAACTACCAAAGTTAATGTTTATTTATCTTTAAAACTTTTGCTTGTTATTAAACATAGCTTCAAATTTTTCGTTGTTCTATTTATTTAAAATCTACTTTGTTTTGGCTGTCGATTTAATTCAACGTTTTAGTTCAAACTGTTTTATACACCAAACAATTTACTTCAATGAATAAACTTATTATTTTTTTTCAAACAAAAATCATGTTATTTTAGAAGCATAAATTTAAGCAAAGGAAGTAAAAGTTCATTTTAAACGATTTTGTTTTGGTAATTAACCACAAATAAATTTTTAATTTAAAAGTGAGTGAATGAATATAATTTTTATACAAGACAGATTAAAAGATTGTATTAAGAGGCAGATTCAAACGATTGACTGAAGAACATTTACTTGTATAACAAGAAATTGACAAGTTGAGTTGTAATAACTACAATGATCGATGATCTATGATCAAAGTGATTTGTGATCTGATTACCTATAATCACAGTGATCCAATGACCTATAACCACGGTGACTCAATGACCTATAATCCCAGTGTTTAGATAACCTATGAGTGAGAACTGAAAGAAAAAAGAAAAAACTTTATAGAAATATTAGGAGCAGATTAACTCTACTTCATCTGTCCATAGGTTGCTAGATTTATAATGACAAATTTTCTTTTAAAAAAACGAGGTTTTATTTAATAGTAAAAATGTTCCACAATGTATGTAATTTTAAATTTAAAAAACGTGGTTTATTTATAGAAACCATATCGGGTTTTCAATTAATAACGATGTAAATAACTATGATGAAAGAATAAAATCGTTTATAGTAATAAACGTTTAAATACATTACAAATAAATTTTAACTAACTCATAACACCAGACGAATTTGTCATTCCAGCAATCTGTTACTGGTGGTATTTCTGTAGGTGTGGGGTCAAAATGGATAACTTAATTTTGAATTTTTTTTTCAGTAAAAGTTTATAAAATTGACAGCTAATAATTTTTCAGAGTTGAACATCGTTTATACCTAAACTTGGTGAATCGCAAGAAAGGGAGGATATAAAGAGAAAACGCGAGAAGGGAGGTAAACTAGATAAAAATGGAAAAGGGAGGTAAAATAAAGAACAGCGAGAAAGCGAGATAAACTAAATAAAGTACAATGGGAAAGGAAGGTAAACGTTAAAAAAAAATTGTGGGAAAGGGAGGTAACTATAGAAACCATTAGTAAAGAGGTAAATCAAGAGAACATGAAAAAAATGAAATAAACTAGTACAAAAACTTGAACAGACCCAGTAAGTATTTGTGAATAGTATTACTTCACGTGTCTGATACCTTGGTGTACTTTTGTCAATACCCCTTTGTCGGCATGACGTATGGAGCTCTTGTTTACTAGTATCGATACCACAGGCCTTCATCTAAATAAACCACGAATAGGTTCCTTCACACATTGAGCATACGACTATTAACCTCAAAGTCTCAAGTTCAGATCCGTTCAATTACGTTGAATCCACCCAGCTCGGATGGGTACCTAGCAGCATAACCCGCAAAAGTGAACACAAATTATTACCATTTATTATGCTGTATTAGATATAAACTGGTATGGCGTGGTCTAGTTGTACAGCCCTAAACTGCTAACCCGAAAGTCTCGAGTTCGAATCTGGTTTCAAGTCAGTGGAACTTCCCTGAGTCCACCCAGCTTTGTTGGGTACCTAACTTACGTTAGATAAAGTAAATGCGGCTGGGCATAGTGCTGGACACGTTATCCTTTCATATGCCGAATTCAAGAAACATGAATTCTTGTTCCGCTGCCAAATGGATCTCAAAATCTAAATAGGAATCTTTACTGATTAGATATAAATAATACGATGTGACGGAAGGGATAACTGCAGTGAAAGGTAATGGGATTGGAACTAAAAGCATTATTTTGCTTGGAATTTGGCCATGTTACGGTTAGTTGCATATCAATAATTCAATATTACTCTATTTCTTACTTTTACATTTAACACATTTTTTTTTTAAATTACGGGATACATAACATTTTGATTTATATATTTAACAATACTTACAACATCATTTTTTGAGATTACCTCTAACCATTGTTTTTAACATTAACCTTATATTTTAAAAACAAAACGCCAAATTTAAATGTTTAGATAACATTGGAAGTAGATTTAAACATAATACAGTATCCTCGAGTCAGCATCTAGGTGTTGCTGACCTACATCCAGGTAAACACTAACACCTCTAACGCTAATCCCCTAACACCCCTAACACTAATCCCCTAACCTAGTGTTTAGCCTAATGGACGGTTGTTGCTGATAGTTGCTGTGTGTTTTCACATAAGGAGCGTGGGAATCATGGTCTGGACAAGATAAGTTTGCCACGGCAAAAATTAATTACAGGTTAGGTGTTAGGGGTGGACTAGCACGCCTTCTACCGAGAGAAATCCAGGTGGGCCCCTAGGTTATAAAATCCCAGTTGATTTTTTCTTTTTTGTTTGGTTGGGGGGTGGGGAGTGGGGGTCGGAATCGCAGATCAAAATGTTTTTTATAATAGACGTTTATTTTGTAAAACTCAAAGCTTATTATTAAAGTGATTAGAGTATACATACATGCATACATACATATATAAATATATATATATATATATATATATATATATATATATATATATATATATATATATATATATATATATATATATATATAAATAAATAAATACATATATAATATATATATATATATATATATATATATATATATATATATATATATATATATATATATATATATATATATATATATATATATATAACCATTCAGATCAACTAAAATCATCCACTACACTATTAAAATTCAGTTGTGAGATATTTTGTCTGAGATATTTTGTCTGAGATCGATTGTCCGTGGTATCATTTGTCCTGATATATTTTGTCCTGGTATCTTTTGTCCGTAAGATCATTTGTCCTTGAGATCATTTGTCCTGAGATCATTTGTCCGTGAGATATTTTGTCTGAGCTCATTTGTCCTGAGATCATTTGTCCTGTCCCCATATATATATATATATATATATCTACCCTACACCTCCGCCAACATCGTACGGCTAATTTCTAAATTATAAACCTTGTATAAACAAGTTTATTTCTTTACTTTCTCTTTATATTATGTTTTTATATGACATTTGTCATTTGTTAATACATTTGTCATAATTTTAAAAATACTTGATCAACAACAGAGCTGGAATTTCGGAACTGAAACAGATTAATTGCTTTTTAATTAATCTCAACAGGGTAAAATTGCTTTATGACCTTAGCAAACGTTCAAGATATATTTTGTAACGAACTAAATTCATATATCAAGAAACCACGATTTATTCAAAATATTAAAAACTTCTGTAAACTATTTTTTGTTTCGCTATAAAAATATGGCTTAAAAACTCTAATAAGCCACGCTATGCTGTTGCATATAAATCTATAATCATGATTGTAGACCCTGTTCTCACCAGCTTATTTATCTTTCAGATGTTTCATCCATTCCATCATTGTTCACGCTAACCCGGGGCTAATTTAGGGGTTGTGTATATAATTATACAATATTTTAATGAGGTATATAATTATTGAAATACACATGGTATTTCAAAACGTGTCGTTCAAGACATTCAAGATGATATTAATTGTATACATATTGTAATTAGAAATGTAATGTAATATTTAACACCCGTTTTCCCATTTAAAATTTTATATTTTAACAATGCCCTTATAGAACTATCTTTCTCTACCCCTCCCCCCTCCCTGTCTCTCACATCCCTAATTACTTGCTTTGTATAATTTATCACGCAATTATTTCACATGTTGTTATTACATGTAGGAAACTTACAGTACTATAGTATAAATAGATGTAACTGAAGAAAAATATGTTAAGCTTTACACAGGTTTGTCCTGTTTTCGAAAATAGTTTTTGCTTTCTGATCTAAGGTATGTTTTCCTATCTTGTAATACTATAACAGTTATTTAAATTCTGTAACTATGAAATAAAATTGTGTATTAACTGTAACTATAAAATAACAGTTATCTGAATACTGTAACTATAAAATAAAATTGTGTATTAACTGTAACTATAAAATAACAGTTATCTGAATACTGTAACTATAAAATAAAATTGTGTATTAACTGTAACTATAAAATAACAGTTATCTGAATACTGTAACTATAAAATAAAATTGTGTATTAACTGTAACTATAAAATAACAGTTATCTTAATACTGTAACTATGAAATAAAATTGTGTATTAACTGTAACTATGAAATAACAGTTATCTTAATACTGTAACTATGAAATAAAATTGTGTATTAACTGTAACTATGAAATAACAGTTATTTATATGCTGTAACTATGAAATGAAAGTTGTGTGAAAACTGTAACTATGATATAGAAATTGTGCATAAGCTGTAACTATGAAAAAACAGTTGCTTATAAAGCGTAACAATAAAATAAAATGTGTGTATAAACTGTAGCTATGAACAAACAGTTGCTTATAAACCGTTACAATAAAATAAATTTTGTGTATAAACTGTAGCTATGAAATAACAATTGTTTATACACTGTAATCATGAAATAACTCCGCTGAGTCTACCCAGCTCTTATGGGTACCTGGCTTACGTTAAGGAACGTAAATTCCGCTGAGTTTAGTGCTAACTACACTATCCATTCATACGACGGAGTCACTGAAATAGGCGAATTCTACTTCATAAGCCCCAATGACCGTCAGGTTTGAAAGGGTACTTGACTTACTTCGAAGAAACATAAGATTTACTAAACGAAAAGAATGCTAAGGTCACCCCGCCCCCCCCCCCTTTAATTTTAGACAATATTTTTAGCGTAATTAAATTTTATTACAGTTTTCTATCGACCAAAACCCATCTTACAAAAACCATCGACCAAAATCCGTCGAACGGTACACAACCATCATGAAACTTTGCGTCTTGGTTGGTCTATCGATGTTGGTGACTGCTACACTAGCCCAACAAAATGACGCTTTAGTAAGTATTTCAACTATATATATATATATATATATATATATATATATATATATATATATATATATATATATATATATATATATATATGTATATATGTATATATGTATATATATATATATATATATATATATATATATATATATATATATATATATATATATATATATATATATATATATATATATATATATATATATATATATATATATATATATATATATATATATATATATATATATATATATATATATATATATATATATATATATATATATATATATATATATATATAAATATATATATATATATATATATATATATATATATATATATATATATATATATATATATATATATATAAAGTAAGAATTCAGAAATTTAGAAATAATGGTATTAGGAAAAGATTTTTTTTTCTAAAATATTGACTAATTACTTCAACGTTGTGTAGCCTATCCTATATTGATAAACATTTATTGCAATGTACACACAAAAAAAGTTTCTAACAATATAAAATAACGGCTAAAGCTGAGCTTTTAAAATAATTAAAAAATGTTTGAGGGTGGGGTTAAATATTGTTGGTTGAAATAGGAATTCGCCAGCCATAAATATTTAAATTTCTAATCATTATATCTGCATTTGAAAGTGGCCTTATACTCCGCAAGAATCGAGAAGGAAAAATGGACAAAAAATGATATCTAAATGGTGTTGATTAATTAATTTGTTTCTAAATTCACCTGTAGCAAAATTTGATGTGTGCGGATCTATCTCACATTAGAAAACAGTCTAAGCCGTTTTTCTTTCCGACCTCTGTAAAGCTACCTAAGATACAGTAGCATCATCTGATGAATAAAACCAACAAATTTCGCTGATGCAAATTGCATGGTCGTAACTAAAGCAAAGGTCGAAGTTCGCGATGTCAGTCCTTGAAAAAAACTTTTCTGCAACCTAATAGAAAAAAAAAACATTTAAAAACAAAAGAATATGCCTACATATTTTACGTAGGAAAATAGTTATCTAAAAATACAGACAGTATAAAAAAAATAACTGTATTTAATTATATATTTTCATAATACAAAGGATATTTTTAATGGCAGTGGATTATTTATCAACAGTGTTTCTTCCAGACTTTCTTATCCGGAGGGGCACTTGAAATTTTCGGGGGGGGGGGGGGGTGTATTAATAAAATTGTGTATTAACTAACTATGAAATAAAATTGTGTATTAACTGAAGAATAGGCCTACATAATTTACATAGGAAAATAGTTATCTAAAAATACAGACAGTATAAAAATAAAATAACTGTACTTAATTATATATTTTCATAATACAAAGGATATTTTTAATGGCAGTGGATTATTTATCAACAGTGTTTCTTCCAGACTTTTTTATCCGGAGGGGCACTTGAAATTTTCGGGGGGGAGGGGGGTGGAGCGGTAGACTTTTTTCGGGGGGGGGGGGGAGGGCGGTCACTGTTAAAAGTATATATTTTTTAAATAAATTTTATTTCGTTCGGGGGGGGGGGGGGGGCGGACGGTAGAGATGCCTGGAAGAAACTCTGTTTATCAAAACTATAACATACAACATACTTGGATTTTACTCATGCATGAGGAGCGAACTCTGCTGTCGATAGTACAAGCAGATCTGATCAGAAACATCTGCCATGTTAATTGATATTACTTAATTACAAAGTCATCGTACTCAGTTATGTGCTTCTACCATCGCCATTTTTTACCAAGTCTGCAACAATTTAAAATATATTTACAGGGTTCTCTCTTTGCATTGGCAAACGGAGCATTGGGTGACGGAAAGGTAAGTTTAATGTAATATCTTTTAACTTTACACTTGAATGCACTAAGTGGTACGTGTTAGATTAGTGGTTCTTAACCTGGGTTCGATGGAATCAGAGTTTCTTCCAGGCATCTCTTCGAAATGAAATTTATATAATTTATATAGAAAATATATACTTTAACAGTGTCCGCCCCCCCCCCCCCCCGAAGAAAGTCTACCGCCCCCCGCCCCCCCCCCCGCCTCGAAAAATTTCAAGTGCCCCCCCCCCCCCCCCCTCACCAGGAGCAAAAAGTCTGGAAGAAACACTGGATGGAATCCCTGGTGTTTCGATGAATCAGTCAGGGGATGCTAAGACAAAAATCTGACTCACACGATTGACGTTCGGATATTCTCAATGCGGACGATTAAGAAGTCGGTAGATGCGCATATGAAAAGTGTGAGGTTTGATACCTGCAAAAAACGTACCACATCTGTCGTACCACATTAGTAAATTTAAATTTTAACTATATTTTATCTATATGCCTAATATTTTGTGCTATTTGAATATCTGTTTCAAAAAAGAGGAATATAAAAATAACCAAATTAAAGTGATTTTGGAAATTTAAATCTTTTTTTGTTTTTTAGAAATCCAGTGGATCATCAGGAATGGTTAGTTGTTTTTCTTTCACTTCGATACGTTCAAACATTTTTTAAAATTTTAAACGTCCTTAAAATGTAATTACACGCTGTTATGTGCAGACATCATTAGAATCAAAAAACATTTAAAAGTTTTTTTTTTATTTTATATCTAGGACACCTTAATGAATATGGCATCTAGTGTGCTTGGTGTAAGTTTATCACATTTTTTATTTTAGTAGTGAATTTCAATTGCTTATAACAGACATCGCAATAACGATGTATACTGTGTATAGCCTGAAATGTAATATATATATATATATATATATATATATATATATATATATATATATATATATATATATATATATATATATATATATATACATACATATATATATATATATATATATATATATATATATATATATATATATATATATATATATATATATATATATATATATATATATATATATATATATATATGTGTATGTGTGTGTGTAAGTGTGTGTGTGTGTATTAAGTGTTTGCGTTAAATTGTAAAATGAGTTCATTTGTTTAGATATATAAATTACTTTTTATTGAACTTTTGTTTTAGTCTCAAGGTGGAAATAATGGACAGGTAATTCGTGTTTTAATTGTTCAGTTTTAGGTGTAATTGTATGTGCCATTCAAATATCAGTGATAAAAGTATGATGAATACAAAAACTAGTATGATTAAATTGAATTTTTAAACTACTTTATTAAATTCCAGGTGTTTTTTTTTATTTATATGTTTCTTTTTGCTTTTTAGAAATCTAGTGAACACTCAGAAATAGTTCGCTGTTTTTACGCGATCATTTCGTTTTTTTTTTAAATTTAAGACACAATAAAAAAATGTATTTTATCTTGATGAGTGCGGGTATATTCAGACTTGAAAACAGTCAAAATTTATTTCTTGTTTTTAAGAATTTGAAAACA
The DNA here is from genome assembly GCF_028476545.2 of Physella acuta. Lineage (NCBI taxonomy): Eukaryota > Metazoa > Mollusca > Gastropoda > Physidae > Physella > Physella acuta. The sequence goes on from NW_026733451.1 coordinate 88,907, forward strand.
TTGAACTATTCTTCTTATATTGTTGTAAATCTCAAAATCTAGGACTCTCTGATGAGTATGGCTACTGATTTTCTTGGAGGATTAGCTGTAAGTTCATCATATTTTTAGATTGTCTTTTGTGTGTCAAATTGTATAGAAATGGCATAACAATAATTTACAACCTTTAAATTAAAAAAAAAAACAACGAACCATTGAATAAACGTAAAGAATGCTTTGAGATGCGGACTACTTAAATATAGTTATGTGAATAAATAAATACACTATTTGAAAATATACCTCTTAGTATATCTCTAATGTAATATATTATACTTTTTAATAATATATTTTTTCAGTCTCCAAGTAGAAATAACGGACAGGTAATTTTTTTTAATTAATTTGTATAATTTAAGTATAATCAAATCTGCAATTCAATTATTAGTTATCAAATTAAGATGAACACAACAAATATTATAATTAAAATGGTACTTTAACAAATATGATAAAATATATTTTTTAATTTATATAACTTCTTTTTGTTGTTTAGAAATCCAGTGGATCCTCAGCAATGGTTAGTTTGAAAAATTGTTTTGTATGTTGATAAGTTCGGGCATTTTAAGACTTAAAAAACAGTCAAAATGTATTTCTTGTTTTTAAAAATAATCATTCTAGGCATTTTCTTATATTATTTAAACTCTCAAAATCTAGGACTCTCTGATGAATATGGCTACTAGTGTTCTTGGAGGTTTAGCTGTAAGTTCAGCATATTTTTAGATTTACTGGTGTGTGGCCGTTGTATAGAAATTAGAAATCACATAACAATAACAAATTACAAGCTGCACGTAGAAAACAATAAAAAAAATAGATTGATTCAATGACCGCTTTGAAATTGAGGTAAATGAAATGTAGAGTACGTTAAAAGATAATTATATGTTTTTTTTAAAGTTCTCAAAAATGTTTTGAATTGTTTGCCTATTGAAATATGAAATGTTTCCATACACAAATTATATATATATATATATATATATATATATATATATATATATATATATATATATATATATATATGTATATGGGTTTTGTTATTTTAAAAAATGTTTAAAATGTAGTCTTTTAATAGAAAGTATTTTTTTCTCTTTAAGTCTCAAAGTGGAAGTAATGGGCAGGTAATTTAATTATTAATTTTACAATTTTAAGTGTAATCATATGAGCCATTGTAATATTTTTTATCGAAGTAACATGAATATAAAAACTACTTTTTTATATTTTTAGAAATCCAGTGGCCCCTTTGGAATGGTACGTTTTTTTTTGTTTAATTCGGTATTTATTTATTTTTTGTCGACATGAAAACAAGATTAATTTCATTTTCCATTTAATTTTATATTTGTCATTTTGTTTTAAAATTCCGTGCCGTAGAATAAGAAATTCATGTATAATTTTTTATTACTTTTTTAAAACATTTCAAAATCTAGGATTCTCTACTGAATATGGCTACTGGCGTACTATGGGCAGTAACTGTAAGTTCTTAGAATTATTTAAAATACCTTGTGCCAGGACTATAATAAACCACAAACTATAACAGCTGACAACTTTGACATATGGATTAAGTTATATAATATTTTTATAATTGTAAAGCAGGGGTCTCCAAACTACGGCCCGCGGGCCGGATGCGGCCCGCAAGGTCCCCTCATCCGGCCCGCGGCGATCTTTTTGTGTACGGCAAAAACGTTTGTTGGTGATGGCTGAGGAACTTTGCCCAGAAAAATCAAAGATATGTCTGGAATAAACTGGCCCCCGAACTGAAAATTGATAGTTAATGCGGCCCTCGGACTGAAAAGTTTGGAGACCCCTGTTCTAAAGCAACACATGACAATAGATTACTAATTAGATTATTATAACAAAACTGACTTTCTCAGGTTCCATTGTCTGAAATGGCGAGAAGATGTGCCTAGTTGAATTTTGCGATACATACATACATACATATATATATATATATATATATATATATATATATATATATATATATATATATATATATATATATATATATATATATATATATATATATATATATATATATATATATATATATATATATATATATATATATATATATATATATATATATATATATATATATATATATATATATATATATATATATATATATATATATATATATATATATATATATATATATATATATATATTTGAATAAAAGTTTTCTAATAAAGTCTACTTTAACACAATATTTTTTTTATTTTAGTCACAAGGAGAAAATAATGAGCAGGTAATTCTAAATTTTAACTATATTTTAACTATATGCCTAATATTTTGTGTTATTTGAATATCTGTTTCAAAAAGAGGAAGATAAAAAAAAAACAAATAAAAGTGACTTTGGACATTTACATATTTTTTTGTTTATTAGAAATCCAGTGGATCATCAGGAATGGTTAGTTGTTTTTCTTTCACTTCGATACGTTTAATCATTTTTTAAAATTTTAAACGTCCTTAAAATTTAATTACAAGCTATATACATCTTTAGACTTAAAAAGCATTTAAAACTTTTTTAAAATTTTCAATTTAGGACACCTTAATGAATATGGCATCTAGTGTGCTTGGTGTAAGTTTATCACATTTTTTTTTAGTAGTAATTTCAATTGCATATAACAGACATCGCAATAATCATTTATTCTTTGTATAGCCTGTAAATATTTTTAAAATGACAAAATGAATCAATGAAAAGAATGTATATATATGGGTTTTGTTATTTTTTTAAAATGTTTAAAATGTAGTCTTTTAATAGAAAGTACTTTTTTTCTTTTAGTCTCAAACTGGAAGTAATGAGCAGGAAATTTAATTATTAATTTTACAATGTTAAGTGTAATCATATGTGCCATCGCAATTTTTTTTTATCGAAGTAACTTGAATATAAAAACTCCTTTTTTTTTATCCAGTACGTTTTTCCCCTCGATATGCTTAACGGGTTTTTTTTCAAATTAAAGCATGGTTGAATATTAATTTCATACTGTTACGTTTTGGGCATTAAATACCTAAAAACAAAGTTATTATGTATTTAGTTATTACGAATATGAAAACTTTGTGCGATTTTTTAAACATTTAAAAATATGTTAAAAATAGGGCTCTCTAATGAATATGGCGACAAGTGTTCTTGGAGGACTGACTGTAAGTTCCTCATTTTTCTTAGACATGGTAGTATACAACTATTACATGTAAATAATATAACAATGATAATTAATAAGCTGTAAATTGAAAACAATGTCATAATACATCAATAATTAAAAGACTGCTTTAAAATGTGACCGAATAAAACAATATTGCTTATTTTGCCTCTGAGTTGCTTGCGAGGCACAATGAACTTTTTCTCTCGTATATTGATAGAGAGATTAGGAAATATATGTGCACCTGTTTTTGCTAAATTTAGAATGTGTGAAAATTAGTTTTGATGCCTAATTTGCTTTAATATAATGGTTTTTTTTTCTTTTAGTCGCAAAGTGGAAATAATGGACAGGTGACTTGTTAATTAACTTTATAATTTTAGGTGTAATCCTATTTGCCAGTTAAATATCCGGTCATTTCTGTAAGATAAATGTACAGCTGTTTTTAAATAAAAAAAACTACGATAAAAGTGGCTATTGAAGTTTAAATGGTTTTTTTTTATTTATTTATTTTTTTTTTTTAGAAATCTGGTGGACCCTCAGGAACGGTATGTTTTTAATTTTTATTTTACCTTGATAATTTGTTGTTGTTTTTTTAAATATAGTTTGTATTGTGTGAGTGATTAATTTAAATTTTAATAATTTTAATTATTAATTTTAATAATAACTTGCTTGAAACATAATATTTAACTATAAAAACGTGTTTTTTTTTCTTACTGCTTTTTAAATTTCGTTTAATCTAGGACTATCTACAAAGCATGGCTACTGGTATTGTAAGTTGCTTTTATTGTTTCAAATAATAATTTTTAACAATTTTTAATAAGGATTTTTATGTGAAAAGAAAAGATGCCGAATATTATTACACTTGTTACTTACCAAATATTATTACACTTATTTTGCTATACATTATATAGAACTTATTATTATAATTTATTCTTAATCTTAAGCACAATCTCATCGGTTTGAAATCATTATTAAAAAACAAAAATTCTAAATAAATATTAAAACACATTTAAAAAAAAGAAATTTTAATTATATTGAAAAACAATTACGCTATTAATGCTAAGATTTAAAATATTTTATTATTACCTAGAACTCTCTAGTAAACTCTACCGGTGGAATTTTAGGAAAAATATCAGTAAGCTCTTACATTACTTTTGGAACACTTTTATTATTAAACGTTAACAACTAAATTTAGATTGTCTTTTTAACTACCTAATAATAAATTGCGAAATTATTTTTCCTACAGAAAAATTTCTGAAATTAAAATTCAGAATATTATGTGTTCATTGTTGATGTTACATTCTCGTAAGCTATAACATTTCAAAATACTTTATAACAATGTGACGCTTGAAAAACCTTTTATTTTGATATGTGATCAATAGGAATAAATAGATTCTACCTATTTTTCCACATTTAATTGTTGATAATTATGAATTCAAGTAGTACGCAGTGCTTTTGACATCAAAATTAATTAACGGGTTTTTTTTTGTAACTGGCTATCTAAAAAAAACTGGTAAAAGTATTTAATATTTTTTTGTTAATAAAAATATTACAATATAATGTTGTTGTTTTTTTTTTTTTTTTTTTTTTTTTTGCTTTTCAGAATGCAGCAAAGAAGAAAGAGCAGGTATGTTGGAAGCAGCTACTTTTAATTTTTGAAATAAATATCGAACTTTGCAAGTAATATCTGTAAACTTTTAAGATCAAATAATGCAAACACATAACTTTGTAGACATCTATACAAATGGACACACTTATCCAAATGCTGAAGTAACCCAACAGATAATTTTACTGTTACATTTTGAATTTTTATATCATAAGTACATCTTTCCGTGTTTTGTTTTAGAAACCATACGACCCATTTGGATTGGTAAGTTTTTTTTTAATTAAAAGTATTCGCTATGATTAAATTATTTGGTTTGAAGGCGACAGTAATCCGTTTTCTTATATTGTCTATTACATGCAATTATTTAACTTTAAAAAAGATTTAATATAAAAAATGTCACAAGTAACAATATTAATTACTAATATCAAGTTACAGAAAAACATAAGAAGGGTCTTTTTACATCGTGTTGTGTTATTTGATATTCTGGCTTAATTGCGTGTTTTTATTTTTATTTTTTAAAATTGTCTTTTGTAAAAATATAGAGAAAATATTTGCATTATTTAATAAAGATCTCTAGTATTATAATTAGATTATAGTTTTAATTCGTTAGGATTCTATTTTTTGCTAAGTTTTTGCTAATAATTATACTATTCTATCCTTTTTTGTAAAAATATAATCAACGTAGAACTCAGCACGAAATGGGACTGGCAGAGTACAAGGGGGATCGCCTGTAAGTTATAAACATTTCTATTGAGAAAAAGTTTCCATTAAAAACACAAAAGATATTTTGAAATTAAATTGTAATTAGTTAATAGATTTAATGGATCACATTGATGTCTACCTCTACTACTTTTATTTCTGATGTAAATGATTCTTCCGAAATAATAAAATGAAGAGGTATTTTGCAATAGAGAATAAAACAGAAGTAAATTAATCATGAAGATTGGTAAATTTAAAAGACGCATTTTTTTTCCTGCTGTGTGTTAAGATTTGAACACCGTGATCGATGCCGATAATGATTGGGGTTCGCATTCTGGTCAAGTTTGGCTTTTATCTTGACAAACGTGTTTCTATATCCGCACCCTTCCAAAAATCTACTAATCGAATTTCTGCTCTACATTTTACTATCTCATCCCCCCCCCCCCCAATTATAGCTACAAATCAGAGAAACTGAGTTATTCTACTTATCCTGCTCTATGTACAATCATATCCGATAATTTCTGCAGACAAGTGTACTAATATATATTTTAAACAAGTTATATTTAACGTTTTTTGAGTAAAAAAAATGTCTACAATTTTAAGCTAATATTATATTAAAATAACTTTTTTGTTCCATAGTATCCGGGAACGAATGAAGAAGAGGAAGAGGTGAGATTTTTAAATTTCACATTTACACGATACTGCTTTTTTTATTTACTATACTATTTTAACTCAAACAAAAACTGTTCATTAAACAACTCATTTAAAATTTAAAACTATTTAATATAAATTAATCCACATATAAATTATGGCACGATATTCATTTGAGAATTAGTATGGCTAATTTTAAATACATTAAGAAATTAAAACTGATTACGAAGATTAAAGTTTGCGTAATCAATTTTTTTTGTTAACTAAAAAAATATTTCCCTCTATAAAAGGACGTACTGCCCAACGTATCCGAGGGCTTAAACGGGGGAAACACAGTAAGTTATCAGCATCATATTTTGACGAAATATCTTATATGAGCCGACCCGCTGCGTAGCACACACCCCAATTTAGTAACGGGTGAATACTAGACACAGTTGTCCAAATAGGGTGGGTGGGTACACGCTGTTGCGCATGCCTGGAGAGCGAGAGAGGGGGCGGGAGGACGGTTAGAGAGTCGGCGTGCTTGCGTTGTATCCCGCATGGTTGGGCGACGTAGAAAATATCTTTTATATTTTTATATAATATAAAAGTATAATATCTTTTATCCCATTAATGAAAAAGCAAACAAGACTATAACATTTCACACATTATATGTTTTTTTTTTCAGAAAAACAAACCAGCTAAAGGCCTGGTAATTGTTTTTCTAACAACTTTAGTCACGTTTTTAGTTTGATACTATTATCAAATTATTTTAAAATATAAAATTATCAATCAGTAATGCCCCATGTGCCTTGGGAGCTCAAGGGAAAATATAATAACAATGTGAATGTTGTGTAATCCAAGTAAAAGATAACTTATACTTCAGTTTGATAAGGGGAGGTGATAACATTGTGTGGCTGTAGTTTGTTGTTAAGGGCAGACAACAAGAGGTTACATAAATAAATCAACATTTGTTGTATCTCTACAGGGCATGATATACGACATGGCAATGCTCTTTCTCGGGGGACACATCGTAAGTTTTAAATTAAATCTCGTGTTCTTTATAATTTATCAATTACTTTGTATTGACAACGGATGATAGTTTTTAGTTGGGGAAATCGTAAATTGTACATTAGAAATTATTATCTTGCAGTGTTACTTTCAGAGTACATTCAAGGAGGGGGGGGGGGGGTTAAAATTTTAGTGGTAGAACTAAATTTCCGAGGGGGTTTGGGGCGGACATGGTAATTGTATATATTTTCTATATAAATTCTATCTCGTTCGGATGGGGTTAGGCGAAGAGATGCCTGAAACACTGGTACCTTGCTTTCGATTTTAATATTATTATATATTATTATATACCGTTTATTGGCAGTTTTTTATGTTAGCAAAATGGTAATTTGTATACAAGAGAACATAATTTTTTAAAGAAAATCTGTAAAATTAAAAACTGGTCTTCGATTATCTGTAAATATTAACTTTATTTCACTAAGATTAAATGGGTGCATGTGTTTATTAAAGTAAAATGTATGTGCATGTTATAACATCTAATCTTTGAAAATAATTAATTTTGTGTTTGATCTAAAGGCTTCTACTCTGTCGATACCCCTAGATAGTCTGAAAGTAAAGATGGCAAACGTCCGATATGTGAGTTTGTTTTTATAGGTGGTGGGGGAGGCAGAGGTGGATAAAAAGAGAGTTAGGTAGTTGTGGGTGGGTAAGTTGTGGGTGGGGTGGTTGAGTGTGGGGTAGTTGAGGGTAGTTGAGGGCAGGTGAGAGTGGAGTAGTTGAGGTTGGGGTAGTTGTGTGTGGGGTGGTTGAGGGTGGGGTAGTTGAGGGCAGTTGAGGGTGGGGTAGTTGAGGTTGGGGTAGTTGAAGGTAGGATATTTGACGGTGGGGTGGTTGAGGGTGGGGTAGTTGAGGGTGGGGTAGTTTAGGGTGGAGTAGTTGAGGGTAGTTGTGGTTGGGTAAGTTGAGGGTGGGGTAGTTGAGGTTGGGGTACTTGAAGGCGGGATATTTGAGGGTGGGGTGGTTGAGGGTGGGCTAGTTAAGGGTGGGCTAGTTGAGGATGGGGTAGATGAAGATGGGGTAGTTGAAGGAGAGGTGGTTGAGGGTGGGGTAGTTGAGGGCGGGGTATTTGAAGGTGGGGTAGTTTACAGGTAGGGATGTAGTGAATGGGGTATTTGAGGGTGGGGTAGTTTAGGGTGGGGTTGTAGTGGGTGAGGTATTTGAGGGTGGGGTAGTTGAGGGTGGGGTTTTGAAGGTCAGGTAGTTGAGGGTGGGGTAGTTTAGGGCAGGGTTGTAGTGGATGGGGTATTTGAGTGTCAGGTCGTTGATGGTGGTAAAAGAAAAAAAAGAATATATTTAGAGGGTGTAAGGAGAAGTCTGATTGCCAAAGCAGTTACATCAATCACAAACTTGCATGTTTCCATTTTTTAAACTGTCGTAAATTTGACTTAGGCTGTAAAGAGTCTAGTCCCCGTATTCAAAAGTCCAGACTTGATTGCTTTTGCCAAGGATTTCACCAATAATTTGGGGGTAGGTTAAAAATGTCTCACTGCTAAATTTATTATATATATATATATATATATATATATATATATATATATATATATATATATATATATATGCATACATATATATACAGATATATGACATATATATACGTGTATATATAACATATATATATATATATATATATATATATATATATATATATATATATATATATATATATATATATATATATATATTACATATTATATTAATAACTTATCTGTGAATATATAAGGGCTAATATAATACGTGTAGTTATTGAATAAAGTATGTTGTTATATATATTTTAATTCTTTCAGTGTGAACGCTTGAAGCCAAATATTATACTTAAAGATAGTAACAAAGTAAGTTGTCCTTATTTATTCCAGCTTTTTAGCCAAATCCAAAATTTTCTTTTTTATATCTTCTTTAAAAGACAAAACGTTGTCAAATTACTTTAGGAAAATGTTTCGAGTTTGAAATGATGACTAGTTTTTTTCAGAATCCATGATCTCTAAGTTACTTTTTTATTTAAAAAACGTAACCGTTAAATGGATTGAAAAAACTGTAACTCGACAAAATGACAAGTTAAAAGTGATATAGGATTTTCGAAAATACGTTCCTTTAATCCAGGGGTCTCCAAACTACGGCCCGCGGGCCGGATGCGGCCCTCGAAGTCCTCTCATCCGGCCCGCGGAGATTTTTTTGTCCACGGAAAAAAAACGTTTGTTGGTGATGGCTGAGGAACTTTTCCCAGAAAAATCAAAGACATGCCTGGAAGAAACTGGCCCCCGAACTGAAATTTGATAGCTAATGCGGCCCTCGGACTGAAAAGTTTGGAGACCCCTGCTTTAATCCGTTGTATCATTTTATTCGAAACACCTTTTTTAATACATTGTATTTATTTTAAATGTTTTTGTGACTTTTGTGTTTAAAAAATGTCCAGATTGAAAAGTGTGTCCAGTTTATGGCTGATGTCGTCAACTTTAAATCCTGCCCTCAACCTGTGAGTAAAGTTTTTCTACAAGGGTTAGTGGGGTCAACGGGTTAGTGGGGTCAAGGTGTCAAGGGGTTAGTGGGGTCGAGGCGTGTGAGGTATGTAATCCCCCCCCCCCGCTTAAAGCAACAACAAAGGACTTGGGTAAAAACATATGAAAGAGTGGCATTCATTACACGTTGCTGTAGGACTAGAGGTGGTCTAGCGGTAGAGAGCTAGACTTCTAACCCGAAAATCTCGAGTTCGAATCACGGTTCAAGTCAGTAGAATGTCACAGAGTCCACTCAGCTCTAATGGATACCTAACTCACGTTAGGGAAATTAAAGGCGGCTGGGCATAGTGCTACACTATCCCTTCATATGCCGGGATCACAGAAAGAATTGAACTCTACTTCACTTGCCCCATAGACCGTCAGGTTTGAAAAGGGGACAGGAGTAGACGGGGGGGGGTGAAATTAGTACAAGGTTAGAAGCGTATAGGTCGTAATCTTTCAAGTCTTAACAAGCATAGTGTAATCTATTTGGTCATCAACACTGAGGACATTATATGGCCGAAGTATCAGACTATAGTAATAATACGTTAGTTAAATTCCAGTATTTTTTATGTGCAATAATTTGATTCCAGTGTTTCATAGCTTTCTATGCGATAGTTAAATTCCAGTATTTTTATGTGCGAAAGTTAAACACCAGTATTTATATAGCGTTATTTGCAATAATTTTAATTAAACTCCATTAGTTTTATAGTATTTTGGGCCTGCTACGCCATGGGTGTCAATCTATAAAGACTTAATCACAGGCAAATAGAAATAAAACGCCCAAGTTTTGTTGAGTAATGGCACTGCTAAAGTGTGAAGGGATAAAACAGCTGGAATCTCTCATGTCGCTGGGTAATTTTTTTCTTCTCTTACAGGAGGCTGGCGAAGAGGAAAATCAAGAGGAGGAAGCTGTGGTATAATATGTTTAACTACATTGTAATTACTGTATGTCGGCGTGTCTATAAGTCGTTATGTTGAGGAGATAGGCGTGTCTGTATGTCGTTATGTTGTAGAGATGGACGTGTCTCTATTTTATGGAGATGAGCATATCTCTATGTCGTTATGTTATGGACATGGGCGTGTCTCTATATTATGGAGATGGGCGTGTATTTTATGGAGATGGGCGTGTCTTTATGCTATGGAGATGGGCGTGTCTCAGAGGCGTAGGGGGGTTGGAAATGGGGTTGGAAAAAAATTAAAAGCTCATTTTACCTGCAGTTTTGAATTATAAATATAAAAAATATATGGGGGGTGCCAAATTGAAAGTTTGTCACGGGGGGGGGGCGCCAAATTGAAAGTTTGTCACCGGGCGACGGGAAGGAACACTACGCCTCTGGTGTGTCTCAATTCCTTATGTTGTAGATAGGGGTGTTTATATGTGTCACTATGTTATGGAGATGGGCGTGTCTTTATGTTTTTATATCAATATCCCTCATTAACATCTTATCCTAATTATTTCCCCATTTGTTTTAATTAAACTTTCCAAACTTCAAAATAAATTTTAATAAAAAATTAAACTAAACAGTATTATTGTCGGCCAATTTACATTAGATTTAAGATTACTTTAATATTAGAGAACATTCAATGTGGCGTTTATTTGTGTACAAATTTCTTTAGGATGTGATAGATGACCCCACCGACAACGGCAACAAGGCAGCCGTAAGTCCTTTCTTTCGTTGACAATGAAAGTACTGGCTTACAGTTTAGCTGTAGTAGACTAAACATACTTGGATCTTTTGTAAGATAATTATGGTCTCTACTAGTGAAAAACATTGACATTGAAAGTACTGGCTTACAGTTTAGATGTAGTAGACTAAACATACTTGGTACTTTAGTAAGAGATAACCTCTAGATAATTATGGTCTCTACTAGTGAAAAACATTTTTCAGAAGACCTGGAACGACGTTCCCCAGTTTTCTTCCAAGAAGAAATGCATGCTAAATCTGGCCAAAAAGTTTTTGGATAGAGTCGGTGTATGTATTTCTTAAATATACATTTTATTTTAAATCTCTAATAGTTCAATATCCGTATATACATTTGAAGTGTATTGTATCTAAAAATAATGCCTCATCCATAACGGTCGTCATTAAAATGAAGTCACACTGGCAGTGGGGAAGAAGTCCGTAATTTTGTGACGATATGTGAGGAAATTTAGCCGTTATTTCGCGATTTTGGAGACCTGTTTTAATAAATTGTAATAGAAATTGATTTAAACATTTTATGTTGACCGAGCTCAGTCAAGATTTAAAAAAAATTCTTTTTAAAGAATTCAACATCAATTTTGAGGGGGGATGGGGGTTGTAGGCTGAAGTGTGAGATCATTTTATGGTAGGGGTGTGGCTTTTTGTAACGATGTGTGACGGAGTGGAAGGGAAGTAAAAATCGACCAAAAAAGCGTTAATTAATTTATGGATGGCCCCTTGATTAATTATTAAGTTTATTGTTGTTCCTAATATAATGAATTCCGAATTAAATTTGTTCTATTTTACAGTGTGAGAAGCCGACGTACCGATCAGCTTTGCAGAAGAGTGTAAGTACAATTGTATTTATTTATACTAAAATGATGTTTTATTTGAAAACTTTTATTCAAAATGTGCAGACAATATAGGATTGTGAGCTGGATTTTCATGCGCTAGTTTTTTTTTAGAAAATATAGAAGCCTTGGCCTTTTTATTAACTTGTTATTTAATATAGTTAGTATCTTCTATTACATGGAAGCCTATTACATAATATGTGGTCATTTTACATACTATGTGGTTATTTTACTCTAACACCGCGTTTACACTTGCGACATGTATAATATACATGTCTAGAATAACAAACTAGTAAATATTTCCCTATGAAACGTATACTTACTTTTGCGAGGTTTTTTGTTGTTGTTTTTTGTAAAGTATAGGCTACATGTCGCGAGCGTAATCGTGGTGTAAGTTGAATATGTAATCAGAAACTCTAAGTGGGTATGTAGTTCTTGTAATTGAAAAGTTACGAGTGGGAACAAAGAAAACCATGTTCTGAAATGATAAAACTAAGTTGTACATTTGTAGGCTAAAGTATCACCCAAATGGAGTTCATTAAAGACATAACTTTAGATAAATTAAAACGCAACACATTGTTTCTACTTTACTTTCTGCTTTTTTTTTTACTTATGTACTTTATACAACTTCACTTTTTACTACTTTACTAGTTCCATTCACGGTACTTGTCCCATTTTGACCATTTGCCTACTGTACTGAAGAATCTATAAATCTAGTGTGTAAGCTTTTCTCACTTTTTAGAAAATCTTGTGCGAAGAGATTCTGGTCGACGCTATCAACAATTACGCCTGCACATAGGAGGTATGTTCTGTGGAACTTCTTAAGTATTATCGACTGAGAATGCCAGTAGTTTTTTTTAAGACTGAATGTCAGAATTACGTTATTATTACTATTAGTATTATTATTAATATTAATTTAGGGTGAGGGGTTAGTCTTGTAGGCGAAGTAGGATAAATAACAAGGGAAATCAGCTCGGGGATAGTGATTTTATGTGTGCATGTAGGCCTAACCAAAAATATAGAAATACACATTTACACAGACACATAGACATACAGACATTCCCTTAAGCATACAGATGTACACACCCGTTTGCAAATATCATATCGCCCAATCAGTGCTAGCTAATGTTGTTTTATAAGGGCACTGTTTAGTATTTTACAGCATCACCAGATATCATGACTTTGGACAATTTGTAAAAACAGTTTTTAGATTAGCCACTTTTACGGTATAAGATACATGGTGGCTTTTATCTTTAAAAAAAACTTGTTGATTCGTGGTAGGAGCGAGATCAGAAGGTTAATGTATTAAACATTTTCTTTACAGCAAAGTAATTTTAAAATTTAATTGTTACATTTTTCAGGAAGACTTCGAAAACAGAAACGAAGTTCAAGAATCCAAGTTTCAAGTTTTATCGTTTTTTTTTAAATTTCTTCTACACTATTTAGGTTACTAGTATGCCTACAAGCTGTATAACACAATCAACTTTGAAACAACCTTTCTGATATTTAAACTTGATTTTTAACCACTAGTTAAAAAAATAAAATTAAATCAGTTTTGTTTTTTGTTACTCGCTATGGATATGTATTTATCAAATGTAAAACTTTTAAAATAAAACTTGTAGAATCTGATAATTTTCACATGTTTATGTATTTGTCAGATCTAAAAGTTTAAAACTAAAACCTATATAGAGGTTATATAGTATTTAAAGAAGTTTTTTTTTTACTTACTGTTGGAAGATGCATGGTTAAATATTGTATGAAAATGTAGACTGTACTCTGCGCAGAGTTATGAATGAAATGAAAATAAAACAAACTTCACTATGATACTTATGAGACAGATGAAGGGAAGCTACTCCATTGTTTACACTTATTACTACAAGTTTTAATATTTCCGAAGATACTAGAGGTAATTGTTCATTATGTAACGACAACGGAATGCTTTTTTACTTTCTCGTACACGAAGTAAGCCTATAGAGAAAGTATTGTAATCGTGAGTCGGAAAAACATAGTTTTGCAATCATGTCCGTATGTCTATGTGTGTGTGTATGTGTGTGTGTGTCTGTAAACACGATAACTTGAGTACCGTTACAGCTCGGATGATGAAATTTCATATATAAGTATTATATCAAATTTGTAGATAAGTTTCAACTTTTGAGCAATTTCCGATAACCGGAAGTGGAACTTTTTCTACTTTGAATGTTTCAAAAGTCTATAACTTGAGTACTATTTCAGATAGATAAATTAAATTTCACATGTAAGTAAAACTAATTTTCTGCCTTCTGTCAAATTTTGAATAATTTCCTTAATTTTAAAATACAAGAATAAAAACGTTTATAGTAATAAACGTTTAAATACAATACAAATAACTTTTCACAAACTCACAATACCAGACGAAAGTATCATTCCAGCAATCTTTTACTGGTGGTATTTCTGTAGGTTTCTGGTCAAAATGGAGACATAGTTTTGATCATTTTCTCAGTAAAAATTTATAAAAATGACAGCCAATGATTTTTCTGAGTGAATTATCGTTTATCGCTAAATTTGGTGAATCGCAAGACAGAGAGAGGTTAACAGGAGAAAACATGAGATGGGAGGTAAACAAGAGAATGATAGGAAAGGGAGGTAAACCAGAGAATAATAGGAAAAGGAGGTAAAATATAAAGCAGCGAGAAAGGGAGATGAACTTAAAAACAATGGGAAAGGAAGGTAACTATAGAAACCACTAGTAAAGAGGTAAATCAAGAAATCATGAAAAAATGAGATAAACTCGAACTAAAACTTGAACGGACCCAGTTGGTATTTAGAGAACAGTATTACTTTACTCTACTTGTCTGATACCTTGGTGTACTTCTGTCAATACCCCTCTGTCAGCATGACGTATCGAGCTCTTGTTTACTAGTATCGATACCACAGGCCTTCATCTAAATAAACCACAAATAGTTTCTTTCACACATTGAGCAGATGATTATTAATCCCAAAGTCTAAAGTTCAGATCCGTAGAATTATGTTGAATCCACCCAGCTCGGTTGGGTACCTAGCCCACGTTAGGGAAAGTAAAAACGGCTGGGAATGGTGATGACCAAAACCATCCCTTCATAAGCCGAAGTGAGTAAAACAAGTGAACTCTACTTCACCTTTCCCGTGGACCGTCAAGTTCCAACGGATACTTTACTTTTACTTACTTACATCATTGAAACCACCACCCACGCCGTGTGACATTTAAATTAATGACAAAAACACTTGTATACCAGTTCTGTTAGCTCATTTGTCAAAGCATTCTAATTTCAAAATTTGGAATTAAAATAACTAGAAGGCGGTGTTATGTAACATTATTCTCTCTCTCTCTCTCTCTCTCCTCTCTCTCTCCCAACTCTTACCCACATAACAGAATATCACCCCGTGCGAATGGCTATCTCTGTTTCTGTCAATGATCAGATCACTGAGTAAGTAATAGATATACCAGCACTTCCTGTGTGGATCGGCCGACTAATTCAATGATAATTGCTCCGACTCTAAGCATTTTGAATCTATAAATAGAATAACAAAAGGAAGGAAACGAAATTTTAAACTGATTTCCGCCATTAAAAAAAAACATGAAACCTACAGTTCACGACACATCGCATAGGAATTTAAAATAAATATTAGGCCTATAGGTTTAATACATATTGCATAGAATATAGAAATTTAGATCTAGTGTTCTGGTTAGTAGTTATTTCATGTTTATTAGAATATAGTCTAGAATCTAATCATACGGCTGCATAAAAAGAAAGTTTGAAGGAAATAGAATAGGAATCTAGAGAAGCGGAGGTAAGAAGGTTAAATTAGTAATTTAAACAGTGAAACTACAATAAAAATCATGTAAATTACTAATTTACGTGATTTTTGAGGTAGATTGGAGTGGTTCTATTATAACACACTGACGATAAGCCATGCTGTTTGTATATACATTTTATTGGACCTCTGCTAACATGATGGAGGCCGGAACAGGAAGCAACAATAGATAAATAACAAGGGACATCACTCAATAACAACATGATAGATATAACTAATACAAGAAGAGTGAGTTCCCCTGACCTCACAAATCCCAATCTATTACATCCCTTTACCCTTAGTAAACACAACACATCTCTCAATAGAACAATTGACAGTATCCTATAATCACCAATTATATTGTAACATGAACACTATGGTAGATTACATCCTTACAAACAATGCACAATATGCTACAACATAATCAAGATACAAAACAATGATGTCAAAGTCCTTTTGACCTTTAAATCATAGGTCTAACTTATCTGGGACTTTGATTGTCCTGTTTGACCTTCTCAGTGGCTTTTGATTTGGTGACTCAAGATTCTGACCATATGGATTCTCTATCTCAGGAGGTCTAGGATTTAAATCATTAACTCCAGAATTTACATGTTCTGACTCTAGACAACTTGGTTCACTCATATCAACAGAACTTGGTTGTGGAACAAACTGAGTTGGTGTGAACTGTTCAGATTTGGTGGGATTGATAGATTCACACTTATTATCTGCACAAGTTATTTTTAACTGGTCTGCATGTCTACGGACAATAAGTCCATCATTTGTTTTTACTTATAAGACACAGGTCCTGTACATTGAACAATTTGACCTGGTATCCATTTTTCCCTTCTCCCATAATTTCTTAGATACACATTATCATTAACTGCAAATTCTCTTTCAATGGATGATTTGTCATGATTTACTTTTTGTGTATGTTGATGTTGGGAAACAGACCTTTGAACAGTTGGATGTAGTAGGTCAAGATGAGTTTTAATTTTCCTACCACATAGCAATTCGCATGGTGCAACATCTGTTGTTATATGAGGAGTTGTGCGGTATTTGGCTAATAACCTGTTTACTCTTTCATTGTCACATTTAGCTTCTTCTGTTTGGTATTTACTTTTGATGTTACCCTTTTAGTTTCTGTAAGTGCTAATGATGTTAGCAAAGTTGTTTGATGATCACATTCCTTCTTACTAATGTATTCTCTTTAAAGCATTTGAAATTGCCATATCACCATAATCATTTATTAAGTTACAAATACTTTGTTTAGGCAACTCTGACTGATAATGGACTGCATCTTCTCCATCTTTTAGACTTAACTCTGTTTTGCTTATTTTATATGGCCTTAAGTCATCATTCACAGACTCTTCAGGCCAACCATTCTTACAGTACTCATATACTTTTATTAAGCACTCATCTTTTTGTGTTTCTCTTTTAATATCATTCACATTTATATTGGAGTTATCCATGATAGTGAAGAGAACAAATACATCTTCTGGTACATAGCTAAGGCTTTGGTTTTTTTAAAGGTAATCTACTAAGGCTATCTGCACTATTCTCAGATCCAGGTTTGTATTTCAATTCATAATTGTATGCAGTAGGTGTGATAGCCCATCAATGAATTCTTGGTGAGGCATGCTCAGGTAGGGTTTTGTTTTCTCCAAATAAACCTAGCAATGGTTTATGATCTGTAAAGATGGTGAACTTCCTACCAAACAGAAACTTATGAAATTTCTTAACACCAAAAATGATGCCTAAGCCTTCCCTATCTAACTGAGAATAATTTTTCTCAGCCTGGTTCAAAGATCTACTGGCAAAAGCAATGGGTCTGTCACCCTTTTCATCTATGTGGGATAAGACTGCTCCTACACCATCTGGTGAAGCATCACATGTTAATATAAGTCTTTTCCCTGGGTCATAGTGAGTTAGTAAGGTGTCAGAAGACAAAGCTTCTTTTGCTGTATTAAAAGCAACTTCTTGTTGTTTACCCCAGTGCCAAGTTGCATTTTTCTGTAGCAGCTTGTACAGTGGTGATAGTTTACCAGACAGATTCCCTATGAACTTTGCATAGTAATTTATCAAGCCCAAAAAAGCTCTTAGTTGTTGGGTATTTTCAGGTTTGGGTGCTTCTTTAATGGCTTTTGTTTTCTCAGGTTGAGGTCTGATACCTTGCTTGCTTAATATATAACCAAGAAAACTAATTTCTGTCAGCATGAATTGACATTTATCTTTGTTTATCTTTAAACCTTTTTCACCAACTATTTTCAAAACTTTATCAAGTGTTTTAAGATGTTCAGTGTCATTCTTACCAGTTATGTACACATTGTCAAAGTAAACACAAACATTTGGAATATCCTTAAAAATACTGTCCATGACAGCTTGGAAAATTCCAGGGCTGGATGATATGCCAAAACATAGTCTTTCATATTGGTAGAGTCCTTTATGTGTGTTTATTGTCGTATAGACTTTTGAATCTGGATGCAGTTCTAGTTGAGTGTAAGCATGACTAAAGTCTAATTCAGTGAATTTGTCTCCTCCTGCCAAATTCAAAGAAATTTCCTCAATGTTAGGAATAGGGTACCTATTTAGCTCTATTTGCTTATTCAGTGTAGTTTTATAGTCTCCACAAATTCTTATAGAACCATCCTTCTTTAACACTGGCACCATGGGCGTTGCCCAATCGGAATAGTCTACCTTCTTTATGATGCCATTGGATTCCAATCTACTTAGCTCATTTTCAATTTTATTCCTCATTGCATAAGGTGGAACTCTAGCTTTGCAGTATCTTGGATTTGTGTCTTTAATGCTTAACTTCACTGTTCTATCATTTAGTAAACCTGAATTGCCAAAAACACTTTTATTTTCAGATATTACTTTATTTATTGAAGTAAGACTAGATTCTCTTGTATTGATCAATGAACATATCCTCTCCCAATTTAACTTAAGATCACTTAACCAGTTCCTACCTAGTAATGGTGGTCCATTTCCTTCAACCACAAGAATAGGAAGTTTAACACTTTGACCATTATAACTTACATGAACCATACACTCTCCTATTACCGGAACATTGTCACCAGTGTATGTTGTTAGACACTTGTGACATGGTTGTAGAGGCACTGATCCTCCTGTGACAGCGTCAAAATCTTTCTTTGTGATGACTGTTAGAGATGCTCCAGTGTCAAGTTTGAAGCTGATGCTCTTACCGTTGATATTAACTAGTACATTGATGGGAGCATGACTTATTGATTTCACAGAGAATAGGTTGAAATCCGGCTGCGAATCAGTTTGAGCATTTTCACAGGTAGAGTGGTTCATTGGTTGGGTTAGGTAGTCTTGGTGAGAGTTAACATAGTGCTGCCTTTGGTTGCGGTACTGTCTTGACTGGCTAGATTTAGCAACAGACGAAGACTTTGCAAAGCAGGCCTTGGCAATGTGACCTTGCTTACTGCACTTATAACAAGTTGCAGACTTGAACTTGCACCGATG
Source organism: Physella acuta (assembly GCF_028476545.2). Lineage (NCBI taxonomy): Eukaryota > Metazoa > Mollusca > Gastropoda > Physidae > Physella > Physella acuta. The sequence continues at coordinate 108,395 of NW_026733451.1, forward strand.
AGATGCATGGGGACCTTTGCATCGATGACATTTTTGATAATTATTACTAGATTTAGATCTAGGCTTTGAACGTGCAGGCTGTTTAGCATAAGTTGAAATGCTCTGATGGGGTTGGTGTTTGTTGACTAACCTGCTGTTTACTGCATGGATCTCTGAAGGTGCTAGAGATCTCGCCGCATCGGATGACTGCTGGTATGAAGTTGCAAGTTGTATTGCTTTTTCCAATGTTAGATCTGACTCGAGCAGAAACTTTCTTTGAACATCAGGGCTGTTTACACCTGTCACAAACTTTTCACATAGTCTGTCAGACAGCGTATCGCCGAATTCACAAAATTCACTTAAATGACGTAAAGCAGCAACATATTCTGATATTGACTCGTTTGGTTGACGAGTCCTACCGTCAAATCTAGCTCGACATAGAAACTTTGATGGGGTAGGCGCATGGTGGTCTGTTAGCAATTTGCTCAGCTCGTTAAAGCTCTTGGTAGTTAGACTAGCTGGTGCGCATAAGTTTTTTAGTAGCCTAAATTGTTGAGGCCCTATGACTGTTAACAAAACAGCTCTCTTTTTGGCTTCTATCGTCACGTCGTTAGCTTCAAGGTAAAAGCTTAACCTATCTAGATAATCATGAATGATTTCATCATTCGAATCAAATTCTTTTATTTGGCCATACAGCGCCATTATTCTAGAAATACTTAGCCAATATGCTCTAGCAAACCTCTTTTTTGCGTAAGTAGGTGCTCTTTCTAGTGGATTATCCCATCCTCGTCGCCAATTGAGGTAGATTGGAGTGATTCTATTATAACACACTGACGATAAGCCATGCTGTTTGTATATACATTTTATTGGACCTCTGCTAACATGATGGAGGCCGGAACAGGAAGCAACAATAGATAAATAACAAGGGACATCACTCAATAACAACATTATAGATATAACTAATACAAGAAGAGTGAGTTCCCCTGACCTCACAAATCCCAATCTATTACAATTTTTATTGTAGTTTCACTGTTTGTTAGGCCCAATTATTAAATCTTTAGATCAGAGGTCCAGCTTGATCATGTGTGGTATCTATTGTGGTGCATTGGAATGAAAAGCCCACATACTTAAATATAGAATCTAGTAGGCCTATAGTACTATAACTGTACTGCCCTATACTTTAAATTTGTTACCACAAGAAAAAAGCCTATTTACTATTATTAGTTATAATTAAATTAAATTGAAATATTTGTTTATCTTTATAGTTTATAGTGAATGCATGCTAATGAGCATTATTCAAGCTGCTGTTATATTTAGGCTTATAGGCCTATATACTCTAAAGCTTAGGCTATATACTATAGACTATATATTATATAACAATATTGTGCATAAAACTTAAAGCATGTAAGCATACACAATAATAATTATCATTAGACCTATAGTAACTAAGACTCATACTATTTAGTACTACTTTAATACTACCTTTAAACTATTAGGCATAATGAAATAATGATTAATGATTTCAGTGTTTTCCGCACTCTAGTTCTAGAGGAAAGAGGTTGTAGGGAACTTGGAGACTAAAACTTGCCAACATACTAGATTTCTGGTGATGACAATAGCAGCAGATAGTATGCGGCTCAGTTAATACTAAAAACAATTGATTTTAGTAATTAGTGGTAAGCTCTTTTTTTAAATAATATATTATAACATGGTATCGCAAAGGTTCAGGTTGTCCAATAAATGGTAATTAGAGTCAGGTTTAGGACTATAGTTTAATACTTGGTTAGTAATATGCATCAAGTTGGGAAAGACATAGAAATGGAAATACATAGAATTTAATGTGTTCATTCGCAAACGTTACTATTTAAAATTTTTTAGGCCTGCTATTTATTGCTGAATAATAAAATCACTATACTTATCCACTATATTATGTTTAAATAAAGTGAGTTTAGATCAGTCGAGTAAATAAATTTAATAGCAAGACATAGCTAAAATTTACAATGAATATATATATATATATATATATATATATATATATATATATATATATATATATATATATATATATATATATATAATTTGATTTCTATTTTATAAAAGTATGTAAATCACAGAACAAACATTACTTTGTATTGTGTCTACAACTTAACAAAAATGCTACTACTTTGATGGATTGCACTAAATAGGGGTTAGCTTTAATTTAATAATTTCTGAGATATTCTTGCTAATCTATGTGTAAATTGCTTTTCAGGACTATGAGTGTGTGTTTGGCCATCCAGATTTCATAACTACAACTGATGTTCAATTACAAGGGATATTAATCAGTCTCCGTGGACTTTACACTGTGCCTAATTTCATCCTCAGGTAAGTGTACTATAGGCTTAACCCATTTTTTAAAGTAATTATTATAGCAAGAGATGGCATTATATGATATAATAAATATAATGGATTATAATCCAAAATATTTTATTCATTATTGTCTTTTCTTAAATTCTAATAAATCAGTGAGTTGTACAACATAGAGGGTATTATATTTGAATGATAATTGAAACACATATTGTTATAGAGCTCAAAACTATGTACTTATCTAATGTAATTAATATACTGAAACAGTTTTATTGAAGCATATTATTTCATATTTTACCACACAGAGACTGATGTGTAAGCTTAAAGTAAAGACATCAAATCAAAGTATCAGCCATCAAGAGGGTAAATATTGATATTCTACTTCATTAATCTTCAATATGAATGTGAACACAATTTTAAATCTATAATCTTTGCTGATAATGTTTGTTTCTTGTTATTCATCATGTTCAGTGCTTTATCTTTTCAAAGTAATTAGTTATAGTAAAGAAATAGTAGAGATAGTAATATAAATTTGTAATGTATTTCTCTTGCTAGTTCCACAAAAGAATATATCAAAATATTTTGTCTTTATTTCATTTACAGAAGAACATTCAAAATCATATTGTGATACACAAATCAAGCAAGTCTATGACCAGCATTATGATACAGGCCAAGAAAAAGCTGGATATTTGTTTGGAAGGGTGGCACAAAAAAGATGGGTTATCACTAGGGAAACAAGCTCGGAATACAGTTCACTGTTGGGACATCAAGCCAAATACTTCTAAACTTATTTGAATCATTTTTGCTGTTTATTATAATTCATCCAATTGTCTTATTAAATATATAAATTTATATATATACACAATTCCTAATATAGAATTTCTAAAAATGTTTTATTATAATATTTAAAAAAAATGAAACAAACATGTTCCCAGAACACCGCCACATAATGGCAACATGTTCCCAGAACACACAAAATGTCATTATGTGCCCAGAACACACAAAATGGCAACATGTTCCCAGAACACACAAAATGGCAACATGTGCCGAGAACACAAAAAATGACAACATGTGCCGAGAACAATGCCCCTTACAGATGACATGTTCCCAGAGCACAGCCCGTAGTTGGCCTGCCATAAAAAGTTAACAATACTTCACTTTTTCCTTAACAATTTTACAAACAGGTAATAAAGCCATAAATCTTTACTGTGGTGGATATAGCCAATAAATAGGGTAACCTTCACTATATGCAATTTGTAGTTTTCAATGCCTGTCCCATGCATATCATTTAGCCTAGTGTTTTGGACCTTGCTTCATTTACTCAATAAATTATATAGGCATGAGAATTTTCATTTTAATCTGCAAAAGCTACATTCTGTACATTATTATTTTCAAACTACATCATATATTTTTCTCTTCTGTGATAAAAAATATTCCTCATATTGTTTGTGTCAAGTATTTTATTTTTATTTATGCAATACTATATTCCTATTTTATAATAATTACTTTTATACAAATTCTTTTGAAAACTGTTCTTTATTGATTTGTATCATTTTCTTTATTTCAGAAAAATAAAACTTTGTTTGGGAATCCTTTTTTTGTTTCTGTACAAATTAATAAACATAAATACCTACCAGGCTTAATATCCAGCAACATTAAACAAGTAGGGCCTATTGTTAGTAATGGTAAATTTTATACTAATTAATGTGATTTCTCCTGGCCACCTTGTTCTGAATACCTTCAACTGTGTCAATGTTGCTACCAACTCCAATAATTAAAACTGAAGCCATTTACTATGAAGTAAAACTTGGGTGTAATCCAAATCCACCCAGTTGCCGGGGGCAAGGTACCAAACATGATGTCCAGAAGAGGGTTAAGAAAGTATCATTATTAAATCACTATTAAACCCCTCCTCGCCTACGCCATTGCTTGTATGCATATGGACGTTATCGGAATTTACTGTATTGCTTATAAGTCGAAAATGCGAAAAAGACACGTTTAACATTACTATTTTGAAGAATAACATTCATGTTAGCCGAAACAGGTGTATTCTTAAGTTGTTTAAATTCGTTTTATTGTTCATTACGATTATGTATTCTAAAGTTGTTTAAATTCATTTTATTGTTCATTACGATTATGTTGTCGTAAAATATAGGCCTATTTTTAAAAAAAAGCATAACTAAAAAGTGTTTTAACGCATTTTCTTCTTAGAAAAGCCTCACATGCATGATATCATTAACATTACGGCAAATCAAACCCTTGAAGAAGCCCCATCAACCATTCAATTATTACGATGGGCAACAAATAAAACGCCCGCATCGACATTAGCTCAACCCCGGCAACTAATGTGTCCCAAAACCAAGAATTGAAATCTTGACCCATTATTCTGATTAATTAGTGGTTAAACATCTTTAGGCATCTGAAAACGTTAGTTTTTAATCTAGTGTACTCAAAAAGGAACAATATAAAGCTTTATGCCGCCTTAAAAACCCAATCCCATGTTACGCAAGGCGTCGATAGAGAAAGAATAAGGCTTTGAGTCAGAACAGGCAAGGGCTTAGATAACTGCCAACAGTGGCGTAGGCAGGGGGGGTTGGGGGGGGGGTCATAACCCCCCCCCCCCCCATAGACCCCTCGGTATATATATAAAAAGTATGAGGGGGGTGCAAATCGAAAGTTTGTCCCCGGGTAAAAATTGGACCCCCCCCCCCCTAGAGACGATCCTGGCTACGCCACTGACTGCCAAAATACCTAATCTGTAGACCTCACAAATCTAGACGATATATTTGTGCCTATGTTTTTAGACTTTCAGAACAAATACATGTGATGTGGTCAGTAGGCACATAAAAGAGAAAAGTAGTTTTAATCTAGAGACTTCAAACATTTCTGAAGGACCGAATCTGAACTTGTATGCCGTGGTGTCGATGCCAAAGTTAAGCGTCGTCCGCAAAGATAAGCTATCGTTATATCATCTCTATGCCCATATTGTGACAGATATTTACAAATGTGTCTAATATAGGACAGAATACATAGCTACTCAACAGAGATAAGCGCAATCACTTGTCCACGACTTAAGAAACCACTGTGCTGCAAAACCCACCAAAATGGAAAATGTCTTAGATCTGTGTTTTAATACAAATGTGTACCTCGTCGCGAGTTAGGACCTGTAGGTAGTCTGTTACTACTCTATATCTAAAAACAATAAAAAGATAACGTGAATTTTACTTGTTCAATTTCTTGGTTAACTGTATTTGTTGCATCTTGTTCAATTTTGTTAATATTGATTAACCTAAAGGGTTCAAATGTAACAAAGAAAATTGTGACTAAGTTTCCGGGTGCGGGTATGCGGACACTAGTTAAAGTAGGCCCTATATATCTATTTATATTTATAGAAATGAAAGTATGTTTATCTGTCCTATATGAATTACTACATCTTTTTCATCGGATCGCCATAAAACTTTGTAAACAGAGTTTTTTCCAGGAATCTATTCGGGGGGGGGGGGGGGGGGGGAGCAGAGCCCCCCACCCCCCGAAGAAAGTCTATCGACCCCCCCTCCCCACCCCCGAACGAAACGGAATTTATATAGAAAAAAATATATACTTTTAACAGTGTCCGCACGCCCCCCCCCCCCCCGGAAAGATTTCGCCAGGGCGGCGCCCTAGCAGGAAGCAGAAGCGTAGCAACCTATTCCGGCGCCCGGGGCGAACTATCAATGTTGTGCCAACCCTATTCAAACGCTGGCAAAAAGGCGCCCATCCCTACATACACTCCCCTATATAAAATAATTGAGGATATCAGTCATGTATAAATCTGTTTTCTTACATTTTACTGAAGAATGAGGATTTTTTAAAAATTGTCTACCCCTTTTGGCGCCCCATTCGATCTGGGGTCTCTGACAGGAAGCAATGCAATTTTTCTCCATAAAAATAAAAGCCAGATGCAATTTGACACTGTTCGTATGAGAGTCATAAAATTTTGGGGAGTTGGTGAAAAGGGTTTCGAGAAAGAAAAAAATTCTTAAGTGTGGCACCCTGGGAGGGTTCGATTTTTCTCATTAACGATTATGAGCTCAGAATCCAGAGGGGAATCCAGAGGGGCTATCTCATAAATTGCGGTCATAGGTAATACTAGATTCAGCAGAGGCGTAGCGAGGGGGCGCCAAAATGGGTGGGAAAAATTTAAAAGCTCATTTTAGCTACAGTTTTGCATTATAAATATTTAAAAAATACGGGGTGGGGGGGGGACGCCAAATTGAAAGTTTGTCTCCGGTGACAGGGGGGGCGCCAAATTGAAAATTTGTCCCCAGGCGCCAGGAATGGTGCTACGCCTCTGAGATTCAGTGATAAAACTACACCAGGTTCATCCGCCAGCTTCCCGGTGGTTGAGTGGCCCAGAGCGGCCAAGACCCACCTCGGGCGACACTACGGTTTAGATGGGCTACTATAAATGTTCACTAAGTAGAATAATAAGCGCCCGCCGGCGCCCTGGCAGTTGGCGACAGCAAGCGCCCCGAGCTCTACCGAGAGTGCCTCTTTAAAGAGCACCCTACAATAGGGACACGGTAGCACACGACATTTTATAATTTAACCGGATTAGGGGCGCCCCTGCGGAAGTATAACTAGTGGCTCCCTGGAGCGCCAAGGGACGCGTCTCTAACACATGGGCGGTCGCCAATGTGTGTTCTACCTCACTATTACAGAGGTTGATTAACGTAAACTCAAGGCTTTTATACAGTGAGCCTTGGTGTGTCTAGGCGTCAGTGTGGACAAACCCGCGCCCCAAAAACGAATATGTGGGTTTGTTTGTTTAAGCATTACCAAAGATTTCATTCGTTTGTCATTCAAATTTGAGAAGCTAATTCTAATACCCCTGTGGTGGTTTCTGCGAAAAAAAAATTCGATTTGGTGGCGCCCTGGCAGGGTTCCATTTAGCTCCCCGGGTTTTCCCGTGAGTACTATGGTACCTTTGTTCGTTTTAATAATTGCGAAACGCTATGAATATGATGTGCTACTATAATCGCTCACTATACCGAGTGAGGCGCCTTCCTACCTAGGCCCACCTACCGACATACCTAACTCCCTGCCTACGTACCTACCTATCTACTAACCTTCCTGCGCTGCTGCCTGCCTACCTACCGTTATTCCTGCCAAACTGCTTTCCTTCCACCCCGCCTGTCTACCCACCTAACATCCTACTTACACACACACATATCTTCGTATGTATATATGTATGTGTTAGTGTGCTCTAGGACTATGTATTTTTACATTTTTGTTGTTACGTAGAACTATTCAGTATAAAGGAGTTTCCCTTTATTTTTTTGACTTTGTAACTGCCGCTAAAATATTTTTTTTTGTATGTGTGCATAAAATAGTGTAGGTTTATTAACAAAAGTAAATTTTAGTATGTATTTAAGTGTATATAATCATTTTCGTCAAGCCAATCTTAAATTTAAAAACCCATGAAACTCGATAGCCAAAGATTTAGAATGAGAATAATTGCTATTTAACCAGAAACACCTATTCTAATTATTGTAATAATATTTTTTTTAAATAAACATACACAGAGATAGATTGTTTTCTTATATAATTAATTTAAAAAGTCAATTGTATTTCATAACGAAAATTAACACAAAATACATTAGAATAGAAACTGTCAAGGGAGACTACTCTAATATTTGTAGGAATAATAGTTTTTATTTAGAGTTTTTTTTTTTTTATTAGTAATTTATTAGAAGAAAAGTTAATCATGTAGGTTTTATAAAAGATTACCTTGCATTTTAAAAAAAGATATTCGATAGGTTTAGAATGAGAAATAGTCAAATTATTTATTATATTCATTGGTATTTTTTTAAAATAATATAGTACAAAGACCTGTTTTAATTATTTTTTTTAAAATCTTATTTTAATAAATAAATTATAAATGAAGATCGAGGATCTATATTTTTTAAAAATAGTTTAACTGTCCCTAAACAATTGTATCAATCGCTGAGAAATTAAGAATTAATAATTACGTTTAACGCTTTATTAATTAAATGAGTTGAATTATTTCCGTTTTGATAAACTCTCTCTCTCTCTTTATAACTACTAACGCTTTATCATTGAGTTTCTCGAGAGAAAAATACAGGAGAGCGGTAGTTATCATTGACTCTGTCATTGATAATTTCATTGAGTCTTTCATAGAAAATAGTGTTTGATCGGCTGCAGAATATACCAGCGTGAAACAACCTCGCTTACACCCTATTCGTGTACATGACATTTACTTACATAGCAGCATATCACGCAAAAGTGAACACAAATTATTACCATTTATTATGCTATAAATTGGTATGGGGTGGTCTAGAGGTACAGTGCTAGACTGCTAACCGGAAAATCTTGAGTTCAAATCCAGTTTAAGTCAGCTCTGTTGGGTACCTAATTCACGTTAGGTTTAGGTAAAGTAAAGACAGCTGGGCATACTGCCGACTACATTATCCCTTCATTATGCCGAGGTCAAGAAACATGAACTCTAGTAATTCTGCCCAATGGATCGCTAGATCTAATTATGAATATTTACTGATTACATATAAATAAAAGGCAGTGACGAAGGGTGATAAACTGCACTGGTCCATGTTATTCTAATTCGTAAAATAAAGGAACTGTTTTGGGTTGAATTTGGCATACATTTTCATTTTACAGTTCATGTTGTATTTAATTAATTCAGTGTTACTTTATTTCTTACTTTGACGTTTAACACATTTTTTTATTACATGACACATTACATTTAGAATTTTTTTATTTTTTTATTTAACAAAACGTTAAAACATTGTTTTTAACATTAACCCTATATATTTAAAAGCAAAACAAATTACAACTGTGTATGTTAACGTAATATTTGAATTAGATTTCAACATAATAACGTCAGCATCTAGGTGCTGTTGACTCAGGTAAACACTAACACCTCTAACGTTAATCCCCTAACACCCCTAACACTAATCCCCTAACCTAGCAGAGGCGTAGCGACCCCTCCCGGCGCCCGGGGCGAACTTTCAGTTTGGCGCCCCCCATATATATATATATATATATATATATATATATATATATATATATATATATATATATATATATATATATATATATATATATATATATATATATGCGTGTGTGTTTGTGTTTGAGACAGTCTGGAAAAAAATTAACAATTACGCGTATTGTCGTTCCCTAAAACTTCACTTGACGCCTATTAAATTCCCCATAAGATGCCGAAACGAATAAAAAGTAGAAAATCAAAAGAGCTTAGAACAGTGGGCTCCATCAAACCCGAGAGGTTCGGTAAGTCACTCTCAGGGCTTCCGCGGAGGTCAAGACACACACCCGACTCATAGGATTCAAGATCGGATTTTGCCAGTGTGGACGATATAACTATTATAAAGTGTTCGGTGATTGCGCATATGAAACTGGTAGGGTTCGGTACTCCAAAAAGTTAAGAACCACTGCTTTAGATTGTATTTTGTAGAAGGTGCAAGCCTTATTTGGTCTACTTTTGGTCGTGTCTTTAGTACAATTTCGATAATAGTAGGCCAATATTGCAATTTTGAATTATCAGCTAGGTTGAACAAAGTAATAATCAGTACAATATACTAATTTTCTTCTCTCTTAAAATTTTGGCAAAGAGTGTCGCTTCCCATCCACCCGCTCCGACAGTCTTCTATTTTACTGATCGAATAGCGATACAAGAATCTGTTATATTTATTTCTCTTTAATGCGGTGATCCAGGCAAGATGTAATGGACTCGAGTAAAAGTATCTGATCTATCACGATCAAGTTGAGAGAATCGTAAGAATTGTACAAAGAACTATTCGCGCTATTACTTAGTAAAACTGGGTAGTGAAATCGTACATTAAGTGTTAATACAAATGATTTCTTTTCTGAGTGTTAAAAGAGTTATCTAGCAACCGATCCAGTACACATCCTGTTGTTTTTGTTGGTAAAAAGGCACCCCACCATCTTGGACAAAAATGGTAGAGCGGATTTTTAAACGTCACTAACTCTTTTTTATGTTATACAATCGTAAAATACGCTTTAGTTCAATGGGGTTCTTTTCTGAGTGATATCGGTTATTTATTCATTAATCCGGTGTGAATTTTTCCGATTTTAGTCTTCGAAAAAGCGCCCCCCCCCCCCCCATCTAGGAAAGCTTGAAAGCGGTTTTTCCGGTCACGGTTTCTTAAAGATATACGTTTTACAGTTACACAATCAAGGTAGAAAACAGTTACATCAGTATACAAAGGCTCTCAGCCGTTAAATTTCTTTACTTCGACTGTTTATAATTCAAAACTGCACCTAAAATGAGCTTTTAATTTTTTTCTACCCCTTTTGGCGCCCCCCTAGGGTCGGCGCCCGGGGCGGCCGCCCTCCCCGCCCTCCCCTAGCTACGCCTCTGTAACCTAGTGTTTAGCCTAAATGACGGTTGTTGCTGATATTTGCTCTGTGTTTTCATATAAGGAGCGTGGGAATCATGGTCTGGATAGGATTAGGTAGACACGGAAAAAATTAATTACACGTTGGAAGACTCAAAGCTGAATGCTTATTATTAAATTGATTGAGTATACATACATACATATACACACACACACACATATATATATATATATATATATATATATATATATATATATATATATATATATATATATATATATATATATATATAGTTCGCAAACACTGGCGATGTGGGATTTGATAGCTGAGGATAGCAAACCATCTAGAAAACAAGACGCCAAGATAAAACAAGAGCGAAACTCAGCCCTTAAGGTGACAGGGGGCTACCAACTCCAACGCAGGCTACTTTTCTGTAGCTCCTGCAACATATCTGGTATATATATATATATATATATATATATATATATATATATATATATATATATATATATATATATATATATATATATATATATATATATATATATATATATATATATATGTAACGAGTATCGAGTGTAACGAGTCAGTGAATAAAAGTGACAGAGAGAGTTTAGCATTAACAAAGTACAGATTATGTGAACAAGGTGTGAAATGTCTCCTCTAACCTATACATCCGCCAGCGTCGTCCGGCTAATTTCTAAAGTATAAACATTGTATAAACCAATTTTTTCTCTCTCTTATTATGTTTTATTGTAACATTTGTCAATTATAGATACATTTGTCATGGTTTAAAAAAATACCTTATCAACAACAGAGCTGGAATTTCGGAACTGAAACAGATTAATTGCTTTTTAATTAATGTAAGAACTTAACTCATATATCGATAAACTACGATATATTCAAATTATTAAAAACTTCTGTAAATAATTGTTTGTGTTTCGCTGTTAAGTAAGGCTTATGGACACAACGAACCCTTATTACGCCACGCTATGCTGTAAAGTATAAATCTATAATGATAGTAGCCCTGTTCTCGCCACCTTGTTTGTTTATCTTTAAAAATTTTAATTAGACGGTTTATCCATTCCACCATACTTTGCACTAACTCAACTAATTTAGAGTTTGTGTATACAATTATACAAGGTTTAATTAGGGTTATGATGTATGAAATACATATGGGCTGATATGTCAAGACCTGTCATCAAAGACGATGTTAGTTGTATACATATTATAATTAGAAATGTCATGTAATATTTAACACTCGTTTTCCCACAGTAAAACTAAAAAGTGTATATTTTTAACAATGCCCGTGGAGAACTCTCTATCTGTCTCCCCCCCCCCCCCCACCTCCTCCATGTCTCTCACATCTCTAATAACTTGCTCTGTATAGTTTATCACATAATTATTTCATATGTTGTAATTACATATAGGCTATACTTAGAATACTATAGTATAAATAGGCGTAACCGAAGAAAAATGTGATAAGCATTATTCAGCTTTGTCTTCTGTTTTCGGAAACAGTTCTCTTGCTTACGGATCTAAGGTATGTTTTACCAAGCATATAATACTATAACAGTTATTTATATAAACAAACAATAAAATAAAAGTTGTGTATAAACTGTAACTATGAAATAACAGTTTTTATAAAACCGCAAATATAAAAAAAGAAGTTGCGTAGTAAATGTAACTATGTTATAGCAACTGTGCATCAACTGTAGCTATAA